>NC_025998.2:21295215-21595215 GCF_000442705.2 Elaeis guineensis | reverse complement strand
GGTCCTCGATTTTATCTCAGAGTTGAATACAGTCCTTTGTATCATGACCGTGATCCCGATGATACAGACAGTAGTTATTCGAGTCCCTCTAAGTCAGATGCATTCGTAGCCTCTTTGCCTCTGGGAGCTACCTTCTGATCTCCATAAGCACATGAGTCCTTGGTGTGTTCAACGAGGTATAATTATTGTACCTCCTCAGCGATGATGGGGCATGCCGATTCCTCCTCTTAGGACTTTCAGGCCAATGGTTATGCGAGGCCCCATTCTTCTGACGGAGAGGGGGCGACCTTGAGTGTTGGCATGTCTTCTCCTCCTTCACAGATGAGCGTTCTTTGTTCAGCATCTCCTTCCCTCCATAATGGAACTAGCGGGGCCTCATCCTCTGCGAAGGCCTTTTCTATGTGGGCATACTTTTTCATTCTAGCCAGCATGTCAAGAAAGTTCCAAAGATAAGTTTTCACCAATGACTTCTTCAAGTCGTTCTTCTACTGTCTGCTCATCATCGTGGACATTGCGACTGACTGGTCCAGATCATGAACCTCAAGCGTAGTCGCATTAAAGCGGTTGATAAATGATTAGATAGCCTCCCCCTCCCTTTGCTTGATAGTATGGAGGTAGTCCAACTGCTTCTACTACCATCGGCTGCTGACAAAATAGCAAATGAAAGATCAGCTCAGTTGCTCGAAGGAGTAGACTGAGGCCGACTTCTAACCAAAATATCAGTGCCTAGCTGCCCCCTTAGGGTGGAGGGAAATGCTCGGCACAAGATTGCATCTGTTACTCCATGGAGGAGCATCACTACTATAAAGCTTTTCAGATGATTGACGGGATCCACTATCCCATCATAGCTCTCTAGCTGAGGAATCTTGAAATGATGAGGTAGGGGCTCCTACATGATTTAAGAGTCCAAAGGTGGGTCGTTGCTAAACTCATCATACAGTGCCAATTCCTGATGGTGGATTGCCTCGATCCATCGATCCAAGTCTTGAAGACGTCACTCGACGTCGATGTCTTGAGCCATATAGGCTCCTGACTGCTAAGGGGATCGTCGATTGGAGGTTGAGTCATGTTTCGATCAGAGACTTTGAGATCACCGCCGCCTTAGTTCTAGGCTCCTAGGGTGGCTTTGATGGGTCTGCCTCCTCCCAGGACTTTGAGAAGCAATTCACGGCTAATCAAGTAATGGTGCCACTGCCTGCGGTGCTGAATCTGGTCATGGGGCTGCAGATGGTGGAATTGGAGTGGTCTGTTGGGGCGACAGTGCCATCGGTGGGGGTGCCAAGGTGGCCTGGATTGATTGGACGGTGGCCATCAGGGTCTGAACCTACTGGAAAAATAGGTTAAACTATTCCACCATCATCACTACTGGTTGCGGAGGTGGAGAGTTTTTCGCAACCACTGGTGGAGCCACATGGTTAATCTGGCTCTCCTCTGGCTGTACAGTGGCGTTGGTGCGGTGGGATGACATTCTTCTAGGTGCCATAGGTGCTCTGCCTCGATCTGCATTCCTCCAAGTAGGGACGGGCCTTTCCTCTAGTGTCAATTTGTTGGTGTGAGATTTCATCCGATGTCGGAGGAGCTAGAGCGGACGGTCCAGATTAATCTTTTGGGACCTGCAAGAAAAATTCTGATCAGAGGATACTTCAGTGGGGATCCTTCGACGCTTAAGTCAGTATCTCATTCAACAGAGGGAGGAGTGTGAGAAGCAGAGTGATAACTTATCTTGGGGTCTCCTTTTTCATATCTTCTTATAGACGGAGTCTGGAGGTTGTTAGGCTTGAGCTTGTAGGCTATCAGGATAGGTTGCCTACTATCCGTCCACTATCCAGATTGTTAGTCGTGGGTATCTGTAGTACCACGTGGCCACATTTCGAAAGTTTATCAAGATATTCTATCTGCCATATTCTGAAAGTTTGTTAGGATATTTTATCCGATTGCTTAGATGATCCAGTTGGTTGGTGCATTTAAATCGATCTGGTTGACCCGAGGCCTTATCAGCGACACTTGGGGGCCATCAGTAGCGATCGATCAGTGGATGGGCATTGACAGCCACTGAGGGCTATTGGGCGAGTCGTTGTTGGTGAATAGGGTCGAAGAAGGGTCAGATGTTATCACTATTTTTTTGGAAAGAGGGCCCTTGGTTAAGAGTCAGGTTGATCGCTAAGCGTGAGGTTTGTTCGCAGTCGATGCTTGTTCGATTGGAGACTGCTGGCCATGAACAAATATCCAGTCAGTCTGCATCATTCGCAGGTAGCCTTGAAAGCCAGCACTAGTGGGTAAGCCATCAGGGGGCCATCGACGATTCTGAATAAGACTCATCAAGTTATGCTAACGTATCCTTGGTATCAACTTCTGCTTAGACAATGTGAATTGAAGGTCAGTTGTAGCTTAACTCAAGTAGAGACCGATCATGAGTTGACTATGGCTTTGCACTTTCAAAAATTAGGACCGACTATTTTGGACCTCGAGCTTCTCTATATTTTCGACCTGTATGAATTTTCCCCCAATAGTTATCATTATTATGACTTTCATGATGTTGCAGCCAACTCTTCATTGCCTATTGTCGGGAATGAACACCTGCAAGACAACGTCCGCACTGACCGAATTTATGTCCGATGGGGATCCTTCGATGCTTAAGTTAGAGAGAAAAATTGATGAACAGTAGATATCAATATTCAGAGTAGCAGAGTTCTGACCAGAAGTGGCTTATCAGCCCTGTTTTTCTTACCCCCTTTTATAGACAAGATTCTTGTAACCGTCGGATGTGGTCTCATATTTTATGGTGCTAAATCATCGAGCTATAATCACATAGTAGGTCATTAATTTTCTAATTATGGCACCGTGATGTGCGATCGATAACTGTTCGTGACAGTTAAGGCATATTGAGCAGATTAGCCGACTGTATGTTGGTAGTAGGCACGATCGTCAGTTGGTGATTCTGCTGTATCGTCGGTCACCGATCATAAGTCAGTGACATTTGTTCAATCGATTGATGAAGAGTCGGAGTCGTCAGTTCGGTCGATGCTCCGTTGAAGTTGTGCATTCGATCGGTCGGCTATTGCCGAGTCAGAGTCGATCAGTCGGAGTCATACGTTCGGTCGGTCAGCTATTGTCGAGTCGAAGTCGTAGAGACCAAAGTCGGGGTCGGTAGATTTACCCCAACAGTTGCCCCCCACTCTCAAGTCTAAAGTGATCCAACATGTAAATTGTCACGTAGTTTATCATATTAGACAGAGAGTTCTATCACATTGAGCTCCGATTTTGACGTCATTTCCTTTGAGATACGGATGATCAGTTATTTTATCGTATTGGTAGGTACAGTCATCAGTTACACTGATCGGATGATTCGGTATCAGTTGTCAGTGTCAGACGTCATTATGAAAAGTCGATTCAGCATCAAATGATATGATTCTGACAAGTAGATCTGTTCCAAGTGTCCGGATGTTATTGGGTCGAAATTGTTCATGCGGATAGGGGTGACGTGGTTTAATCTGGAATAGGTGCATCGAACCGTTCGATCAATGATCGATCCAGATGTTGCCACATGTCATCATCTGATGGATCTTCGATTTGATTGCTCTCATCACGGCCATTGAGGGATCCTAAATATATAGGGTCGCTGTCAGCCAAATTTTTACTTTTCACTATCTTTGATGGTGCTGGGACTCTGTCGGGTTGTTGCTTCAATGCCCAAGGTTATCGCTCCCGGCTTTCAGGTCAATTTTGCCTTTCTTTTGAGTCCTTTCTTCTTTCTTCTAAAGTCTTCTGTCTTGTTTAGAGTAATTCTCATGGCTAGGGCTTCTCCTTCTGAAAAGATCGATCGAAGAATCCGACTGATGAGTCCTAGTCGAGTCCAGATGTGGAGTCCTCTTCATTTTCGGGATCGAATGTCGAATGGCTCTGGGAGCAGTTTTGTATCCCAGAGCAGTTTCAACTTTTCACCCTTAGAGCTGATGGTTGGGTGAATAAGCTATCATTATGTGCTTCATATCCTCATCTAAGCCACGCAACCAAAGATGCTAATGACGGTGGATGGAAATCTGAAGCCCTCTTTATTTTCGTACGAGTGATCAAGCTATTGATGTGGTTGGCCAAGCGAGATGGTCGGAGAGTTGTGTCAGATCTTGACTTGAGCAGCATCATCCCTCCAAGATCGAAAGATGGAGTTGCTGAAGAAGAAGCCACTCTGATTCAAGAAGAAGCACCGACTGAGCCCGAAATCATTCAAGTCGGGGATACTACACCCGAACAAAGGAATGATGACGAAGCTTAGTCGGTGTATTTTACTTTCTCTTTTTGTAATCTGACACTTGTGGTCAAACTTCGATCTAATTTTGTAACTCTTTTTGATAATGAATGAAAGCATCTTCTTCCAAATTTTGTCTCTTGTTTTGCTTGTTGATAATGCCTGCAATGTTTGCGATGTAGAATAATCATCGAACATTAATCAATTGTTTGATCATTCGGTAGGACTTGTAGAATATTTATTAGTTGCATAATCATTTTAACGTACTTAACAAAATTAAATAATAATTGTAGGTCGAATATCTCATGCCCGATGTTTGATCGGACTTATACGTCAAATTATCTGATAATTGATGGCAAGCCGAATATCTTTCGACTGGCCGTAGTCTAGTCAGTATAATTTTAATCCGACCTTAATCATTTTGATATTTTTATTCCGTTTAGTTGGACTAAATTGACATATTAGTCTTTTGACTATAGTCAGCTTTTGCAATGAAAAGCCGACATTGAGAATCGAAATATAGTTGGCAATTCGATTTTTGTAGCGAAGCCTGTAGTCGATATCGGTTATTGCAGGAGAACTGAGATACAATTGCCATTGAAATAGTTGATTCTTTGTGTCGAAGTACAGGAAATAACTCGACTTTGAAAATGAAAGCCAAGATTCTGTCGGTAGTTGATAAAACTTGTCCAAGACTTGTGATTCTGAAATTTTGATTGTATTTCAAATAATATACATATCGATGACTTTATTGATAATACATCTTCAAATTATCGATATTCCACGTTCGAAGAATCGCCGACCCTTTGAGAGTTTCCAGCCGATATGCGCCCGATCTAAGAATCTCGAATATTCTGTAAGATCTTTCTCAATTCGGAGATAATTTTTTTTGATCCAAAGGCTTTGATACTTCTATTTTTCTTCAGACCAAATCTCATGATCGGAAGACCTTCGGCTTAACTCTTGCATTATAATATCGGGCTATTCTTTGCCGATATGCAGCCATTCAAATTTGAGATTACTGTCGGAGTTCTGGAAAGAGATCTAGATCGACTCTCTGACATTTAGAGTTACTCAGTTCATAGTATTGTTCGACTCTTATTGATGGCAATCTAATCTCGAGAGGTATTATTGCTTCTATTCTATAAGCTAAATTGAAGAAGGATTCCCCTATCGATATGTGGGGAGTTGTCCGATACGCCCATAAGATCGGATATAGTTCTTCCATCCTGAGACTTTGGTTTCATTCAGTCGGATCTTCAGCTCGTGCAGGATTGTTCAGTTGTTACTTTCACTTTATCATTTGACTGTGGATGACCGACCGAAGCGAGTTTGTGTGTGATATGAAATTTCACATAAAATCTCTAAAATTTTGGTTGTCAAATTATCGACAATTGTTAGTGATGATAGTGTGTGGCAAATCAAATATGTAAATGATGAATTTCTAGATGAAGTCTTCCATCTTTCTTTCGATGATTTGCGCTAGAGGTTCGACTTCTACCCATTTGGTAAAGTAGTCAATGGCGATCACTATGAATTTTTTTGATCAGATGCGGAGGAAAATAACCAAGTATGTCCATCCCCTATTGTACGAAGGGCCATGGTGCTACAATCGATGTCAACTGACTAGCCGGCTGATATTGTATATTCGCATACTTTTAACATGATTCACATCTTTGAATGAGTTTGCTGCATCTTTTTTCATGGTGGGTCAATAATATCCTTGTCGCAGGACTTTATAAGCTAGAGATTTGCCCCCCAAGTGATTTTCACAAATTCTTTCATGTACTTCTCTAAGTGCATAGTCGGTATCTGTAGGTCCCAAACACTTCAGCAAGGGAAGAGAAAAGAACCTTTTGTATAGATGGCCACTTATCATCACATATTGAGAGGCTGTCCATCGGAGTCGTTTAGCCTCTGAGGAATCCACAGGAAGGGTCCCATCAGTCAGGTATTGGACGATCGGATCCATCCAGCTCGGTTCGATAGTAAGTTGCAATACTTTCTCGACTTTGTCAATGCTCGACTGCTCGAGATATTCGATAAATATTCGATCCAGTGTGTTGAAAGCAGTAATAGTCAGTCGTGAAAGTATGTCGGCCCGAGCATTTTCGATTTTGGAAATGTGAAAGATCTCGAAGTGTTTCAAGCTCACCGTGACATCTTTCACCTTTTGAAGGTACTTTATCATAGCAGGATCTCGGGCTTCAAATTCACCCTTGACTTGTCCAGCAATCAGTTGTGAGTCGGTAAGACCTTCAAACTATTGATCTCGAGCTCTTTGGCTATCTTCAAGCCAGTCAAAAGTGTTTCATATTTGTTTGGTTATTTGAAGCTTTAAAATTGAATCGAAGGGCGTATTCGGTGACTACCCCTTCAAAATTTGTGAGTATAAGCCTAGCTCCACTACCCTATGCATTAGATGCTCCGTCAATGTGCAGCACCCAGATCGACCCTAGGTCGGGGTCGAGAGTCGTATCCTCTTTTATTGTGTTGCCATCTGTGTCTTCTGGCTTATTGTCGGATATGATACATTCGGTAATAAAATTAGCTAGGACTTGTGCCTTCATAGATGGTCGTGGACGATATTGAATGTCGAATTCATCAAGCTTTACTGTCCACTTTGCTATCCGACCTGACATGTCAGGCTGATATAAGATCGCCTTCAGCAGCTGATCTGTCAAAACTAATTTGATGGGCTTAGAAGTATGGACGAAGTCATTGTGCTGATATAATCAGGACGTAGATCATTTTCTTTGCCCTTGAGTATCGAACTTCGGCATTATGAAGTACTTTACTAGTGTAGTAGATTGGTCGATGAATTCGATTCTCATCCTCCTGGACGAGCACCGATTAACTGCTTATGTTGAAGTTACCAAGTAGAGATACAATATCTCTCCAACCCTTGATTTTGTAAGCAAAGATGGAGAAGCTACGTATTGTTTCAAGTCTTTAAAGGATTGTCGGCATTCATCCGACCATAAAAAATCCTTCGTCTGTCATAAAATTTTGAAGAATGACAAGCATCTCTCGACCGACCTAGAAATAAATCGGCTGAGTGCGGTAATCCTTCCATTGAGTTGCTGTATCTCTTTCTTTGAACTTGGATGCTTCATATCAATAATGGCTTTGATTTTTTCGAGATTAACCTCGATCCATCGTTGTGAAACAAAAAATCTGAAAAATTTTTTGGAGGTTACTCCAAATGCACATTTGGTCGGGTTTAATTTCATCTGATACCTTGAAGTATGCTGAAAGCTTCCTCCAGGTTTCGAACATGATCTGAAGTTTGGAGACTCTTCACCAGCATGTCGTCCATATATACTTCTATGTTCCGTTGATCGGTATCTTGAAGATCTTGTTGACAAGCCGTTGATAGGTAGCATCGATATTTTTCAGACCGAAAAGTATTACTTTGTAGCAGTATATGCTTTTGTCGGTCACAAAATCCGTGTGCTCTTCATCTTCTGGTACTATACGGATTTGGTTATATCCGGCAAAGGCATTCATAAAACTCAGAAGTCGGTGGTCAGAAGTCGCATAGACCAATTGGTCAATCTTTGACAAAGAAAAACTATCTTTCAGATAGGCTACATTCAGATCAGTATAGTCGATGCAGATCTTCCACTTCCCATTAGCTTTTTCTCACCATTACCACATTGGTAAGCCAGTCAGGATATGTAGCTTCTCTGATGAAGCCTGCTGCAAGAAATTTGTTGACTTCTTCATCAATGATCTTTTGTCTTTCAGGAGTAAAAGGTCATTTCTTCTGTCTCACCGGCTTAACACTTGGGTTGATGTTAAGTCGGTGAGTTATTATTTCTGGAGAAATTTCGAGCATGTCGGTGGTCGATCAAGCAAAAATGTCAGTATTAGCCCTAAGCAATTTTATTAGTTGTTGCCGCTTTGAGTCGGGCAATTGTGATCCGATTCAGATCATTTTTTTAGGATCTTCTTCTTTTAATGGGATGAAAATCAGTTGTTTAGCCGGTTCATCCCTCTCCTGATTTTCTCTTTGGTCCAATTTGTCAACAGGCAAAGAGTCTTCAAGTTTGTTATTTTGAGTGGAGACAAGGAAGCAACATCGGATGAGTTGTTGATCTCCACGCAGTTCTCTGACTCTATGTCTTGTTGGAAATCGGACTAACAGATGGTATGTCGAAACCACTGCTTTCAGGGCGTTAAGCCCGAATCGTTCGAGTATGGCATTATAAGTCGAAGGTATCCGAACTACCGTGAACGTTATGAAAATAGTGCTATGTTGTGGTTCAGTCCCAGCGATTAAGAGAGAGAGATTTTTCTTCCACTGTGACAGTATTTCTTGTGAAGCTGACCAATGGTGTTGAGACTCTTCTGAGTCGGTCATTCGACAGCCACATTCGGGAGAAAGTCGAATAAAATAAAACATCAGTCGAGCTTTCATTATCTACAAGGATTCTTTTTACATCATAGTTTGCTATTATTGCTGAAACAATAACAGCATCATCATGGAGAGTCTGAATTTTTCGAACATCTTCTTTCGAAAAGGTTATTACATTGTTGAGTCATCGTTGCTTTACCGACTCATCTTCGAAAGTTGCCCTCCTATCCAGTCGTCCGAAGATCATGTTGATCACCCTTGCAGTTGGTTGATTATTTACAGCCTCCCCAGTTTGTAGTTGAGGTCATCGATCAGCAGGAGGTTCAGTCGGTGGATCTCTTCGATATTTGCTGAGATAGTCTCATCGAATCAGGGCTTTTATCTCATCCCTGAGCTGAATATATTGTTCGATATCGTGACCATGATCATGATGAAACTGATAATATTTCTTTCGATTGTGGTTCCTTGGCAACGCCTTCATCAATGGGGGATGTCATAGATATTCTACTCCTTCGATCTCCATAAAGATCTGTGCATGAGGAGCGAAAAGAGGAGTATAGGAGTCATACTTGCCGTAACTCGGTCTTGAACTCCATCGTCGGGGTGAAGCCCGCTTATTGGATGGTGGCCGACTTGATTCGATCGAGATCCTTCCTTCTTTTGCTTCTTCTTCTTCTGACTTTTGCCTTCTGTCTGGCACCGGTCAGAAGCTCCTTCATCTGTGCACATGTATTTGTATGCGCGCTTCAGAAGCTCAGCATAAGTCCAAGGAGAGTTTTATCCAAAGAATATGTCAATTTAGATCTCCTCAGACCTTTTTTCATGGTCGAGATAGCCATTTTTTCATTGAGATCTTTGACCTCAAGCGTGGCCGCATTAAAACGAGCCATAAAATCTCGAAGTGTTTCAGTCTCTCCTTGTTTAATCGAGAAGAGACTATCAGAAGTGCGTGGCGGCCTTCGACAGGTACTGAAGTGAGCCATGAAAGAATGTTCTAACTATCCGAAAGAATATATGCTTCCCAACTGAAGCCCGAAGTACCAGGCTCGAGCAGCTTTCCGAAGAATTGCCGGGAAGCCGATGCATAAGAGGGCATCGGTGGCCCCCTGAATTGTCATGAGAGCTTTGTAGCTCTCAAGATGGTCGATCGGGTTGGTGGATCCATCGTACGGCTCCACTTGAGGCATCTTGAACCGAGATGGGATCGGTTGGTCCAAGATGTGTCGAGAAAGCGGCTGGACGGTGTGGAAGTCGTAATCGTTGGAAGACTTTCGACCTTCCACTTGAAGCTAAGCAAGTTGACGATTGATCTCTTGAAATTTAGGTTCGTAATCATCAAGTCACTGTTGGAAAACTCTAGGGGTGAACCCACCGATGAGTTAGAGAGAAAAGCAGACGATGTTCGCAGTCGCTTTTCCTTCCTTACTCGATCCAACTGAGAAGGAGAGGGATGCCGTGAATGGTGGATGGCGTGTTCAGAGTGCCGTGAGTGCCGCTACTCGTCTCGATGAGAGAGCTGAGATGGTCGCTTTGGTGAAGGAGATTGTGATCGCCGTGGATGGTGGCGGCTGTGCCTGGATGGCACCGATTGTGCCATCGGTTGCTCTGCCGGTGACTGTGGTGGCTGAGTCTGCTGCTGCTGGAGGCTTCTGACCATCTCTGTAAGAACAGTCATCTACTGCATAAGTGCAGCGATCTCGATGTCCGTAGTGAGCACTGGATATGAGGAATTAGACTCTGCTATTGGAGGAGGGGGAGGAATCTCTTCCTAACGGGAAGAGTGTCTCGCTGATCCGGTTGTAGTCGAATATTGGGCTCTAGTTTTCGCCATGGTGAATATTGTCTCTCTTCTCCCCTACCTGACGCGTCAATCTATTGCGGCCAACTCTCCGTTGCTTGTCGTCGGGAACGAACACCTGTAAGACAACGTCTGCACTGACCGGATTTGTGTCCAGCGGGAACCCTCCGATGCTTAAGTTAGAGAGAAAAGTTGGTGAACAGTAGATGTCAATATTCAGAGTAGTAGAGTTCTAGCCAGAAGTGGCTTACCAACCCTGTTTTTTTTACCCCTTTTTATAGACAAGGTTCTTGTAACCATCGGATGTGGTTTCATATTTTATGGTGCTAAATCATCAGGCCATAATCACGTAGTGGGTCATTAATTTTTCAATTACGGCGCCGTGATGTGCGGTCGGTAACCATTCATGACGGTTAAGGCATATTGAGCAGATTAGCCGACTGTATGTCGGTAGTAGGCACGATTGTCAGTTGGTGATTCTGCTGTATCGTCGATCATCGACCATAAGTCGGTGATATTTGTTCAATCAGTTGATGAAGAGTCGGAGTCGTCAGTGCGGTCGATGCTCCATCAAAGTTGTGCATTCGGTCGGTCGGCTATTGCTGAGTCGGAGTCGATCAGTCGGAGTCATACGTTCGGTCGGTCGGCTATTGCCGAGTCGAGGTCGTGTTGATCAAAGTCGGGGTCGGTGGATTTACCCCAACACACGATATTATCATCATTATGATTAATAAAATTTATATTTATATTTTTATTTAAAAATTAAAATAAATAAGAATAACCATTTAGATTTAAGATTTTAGAAAAATATAAAACTGGCAGCGATGCTGAACACAAGGCTATTGAAATTGACATAGATTCGTAGGCCATGCGAACCTATTTACCGTCCTTTTATCCGCCTGTTACATCCTTATGGGCTGATTTTGCGATGCCTTGGCCTAAGCTAGTTAAGTACTTATTTCAGTGGCAACTGGGAATCAACTCAGCCAGATCAATGGGGACGACTGCCTGAGCCAAAAACCCTAAGCGTACTAAAATTCCACTTCTTCTTTTTTTTTTTTTTTTCTTTCCAAAGATTAGAATAATGGTCTAATAAATACCCCTTCCTTTTAGCAAGGAAATCAACCAGGCATCCGGGTAATGGGAACCGGCAACTGACAAGCTTAGCTAAAAACTGATTTCAGCTATGAGCTTCATGGCATTTTGAAAAGAAAATGCCCCCTAAACTAAGGGCTGATGGAATAAAGCTTTCCGTCACCACCCTTGAGGGTTCACAAGCTGTAGAGGAGGGGGAATCCAAGCACTTGCACATTGCCTCCATTCATTCGTTCGCTCTCTGTAGCATAGCCTTTTTTCGGGGTAAAGAAAATGCTACCAGAGCTTTGATGACCTTTTAAAGAATGGATCAAGGAGTGGCAGACCTGGCATAGCTCACAAATTTCCAACCGCCGTCCAGGCATGCGCACAAATATTAAAAAAAAAAAAGAAAAGGAGAAAGATATTTCCAACAGAAAAGATGATAGAGATTACTTTTGGATCTGGTGATCTTTAATTAAGATCCACAAAATATGATCCAACTCATCAATCTGATCCATGATCGATCCGATAGATTTGAATTTAGGTTAAACGGATTTGGATCATAAACAGATCAATTTATTTAGTTTATTTAATATTTGAATCGATTTGGATCGGATTTAGATTTCAGATATCAAATCTATTTAATCCGTTTAATATTCAAATCAAATTGAATCAGATAATCTATTTAATTTATTTAATTCATTTAATCTATTTATGATTTATTTAATCTATTTAAAATCTATTTAATTTATTTCTGATCTATTTAATTTAATTTAACCTGCTTAATAAATAAATTAAGTATATCTGATCAAATTATTTATTTAATAAATATATTAAATTTAAATATGAATTTTTAATTTATTTAATAAATAAATTAGATTTAAATTAATAAGTTTTTAATTCAACTTGCAACGATCCAAGTCGGGTTTGATCTGATACAATTGCCACCCCAATCTTTAATTGAAAAGATGAAAGAAGAGAGAATGCTGTCACCTGCCGCCTTTTTTTCATATCAAATTGTGGACTCCACGGGCATTATATGGTGTCGTGTTGCGGTCTAACCTGGAGAGACAGCTCACGGGCATTCATGGTCTTCTTGCGCAGCCCCTCGCAATGAGGGCGAGAAGTGAGACCCCTCCACCTTTCGAGCTTACTAACCTCGTCTAGTGTAATACATATAATACGCTTGAACAAACCATGAAGTCCATGATACATTCTACTTGAATCTCCGCTTGGTTCTATTTATTTACGTGCAATTTCACCAATTAGGTTAAGCGCCTACACAATTTTGGTTAGGTCTGGTGGCCACATGACTGGCAACATGCGTGGTTAATTGGCCGTCCGGCTGGCCTGGTTGTACATAGCAGGCAAAATTTTTAGTTGGATTAACCTTGTCCTCCATTTTGCTTTTTTAAAAAAAAAAAAAAATTACCTCAAGAGGAATTTGTAAATGAGCATGGAAAGTGATCAAACATTGAATACTATTCAAACAGCGGAACCATTATTGTTTTCTTGATATCGTGAAATATGGTGCTCATCTGATCCACGTGGAGCAGTGGTTTGTTACTCGGCATCCTAGAAGGACAATTGCTTTGGCATCATTCTTTTTGATCGCTAAATTGCTGCTGTATCTACTGTGCTACATATTTGAAAAAGTAGCCCACTCTAACGGGAGAAGGGTGTCACAATTTTATCGACAGAATACTTTGTGTGCAATTACCACATCCTAATCCAATTTTTTACAAACCACTAAGAGTTTATTTGGATATTCTTACAGAATTGTATCGGAATTCCGATAGAATCGGGCCTCTTAGTATATTTAGCTTACTTTTTTTTTTTTTAAAGAATTTGTCTCAATCCAACTCAGATAGATAGAGTATGATTAATAGAGGAGCATACTTAAATGGATGGTTTAATTCATGAATTCTATCAGATTTTATAGGCATAGGCAAATAGATCCTTAGGATAAAAGTAGATAATCAAATCCTTCATAGGCTATCTGCCTAGTGTGTGGCATATAAAAATCAGCCTTGGCGATTATTCCGGTAAGCTAGTGGTGCCCGAAGCGGTACTCATTTCATCCTTGGGTCCAGCCGTGCGGTCGCTAGAGTGCCAAAAAAATCAGCCTTGGCGCTTATTCCGGTAAGCTAGTGGTGCCCGAAGCGGTACTCATTTCATCCTTGGGTCCAGCCGTGCGGTCCCTAGAGTGCCAAACCGCAGCTACACATAACTTCGAAGCGAACCCCAAAGGCCATCTGGCCCACCTATGCTACATAGGCGTCGGTGCTGCAGGTAAGGGGGTGGGTCGCGCGGGACCCCTGCGCGCGTGCACGGCGCGGAGGGATCCACTCCGTCCTTCCGTCGAAAACCCAAGAAGAGACGCGAAATCGTCGTACGCGTTATGGGCCGCGGCTGGCTTCACATGGGTTGGGTTCTGGTGGCCCGCGAGTACCGGCCTAGCGGTTGACCCTGGACCACCGCATTAATTGAGGGACCACAAGCCTGTAGCTTTGGGCTGGCCTAAAAAATGTGGGCACTGACGCTGAGAGGTCATAGGTACGTTAGGGTGAGTGGGCCTCCTTTTTCAATCCGTCTCGGAGCTGATCATGAAAACAGTTCAAATTGTCCTGCTGCAGCAGCACCTCTTTCGACGCGTCTCGTGAAATATCCTTTACTCGATTCTCGAGTCAAGATTTAATATTTGATCAGAAATTTTTTTATCCTGTGTGTAATTGAGATCATAAAAAAAAAAATAGATGGACATGATTGAAAGAATAAATGGTCTCAATCTATTATTTGATTCAAAAAAAACTAAATAGCTACTAAAAAGATAGATAAAAAAAAAATTATCCATTCACTATGGCTCACCAATTTACATCCTCCTATATTGAAAGGATGAAGGAAGGATGGATGAAGTATTGATGAATAGATTTTTATATTGATAAAATTATCTTTTATTAATTTTTTGATAAAATTATAATATTTTTTATTTTTTTATTTATATTATTTTTATATATTTTTATATATACTATTCATCATATATTATTAAATTTTATTATTAATTATTTTAATTTGAAAACATAATTTTGATAATTATAACTAAATAATTAAAATTATCTTCTATTTTTTTTATTTTTACCTACTATTTTTTGGTTAACTATTTGTATACTATTATTTAACTATTTAAACTAAATTATAGCTTAATTAATTATTTATATAATTAATTAATTAATAATTAATTAATAAAATTATTTATTAAATTAAATTAAATTAAAATTAAATATTTATATAATTTTGATATAATTATAGATTATAGTGATTATAAATTTACATATTTTTTACTTCTTTAGTATAAATAAGTATTATAAATTGATAATAGTAATATTTTTATCAAAATAATAGTCCAGTAAAAATATCATATAAATATCATCCATTATCCCTTTCATTTTTCTTATACTAAATAGAGTAAAAAATTATTTTCATCTATCCATCCTTCTTTCACCCAATATATAAAAGAATGGATACAAGATCCATCCATCATCTTTCTTATCTATCCATCTTCTTTCATCCATCTTTCATGCCAAATGAAGGATTAAGCTTGACAATAGATTTGATGCTTTTGCAGTTTAGTATTTGCGCTAGTTGCTTGATGTTCAAGATAAAGGATGTCTGGCCACCCGATTTGACCAACATGATGGGTGATCAGATTAGGTTCTAATGATTTGTCCCATCTTTCATGCCAAATGAAGGATTAAGCTTGACAATAGATTTGATGCTTTTGCAGTTTAGTATTTGCGCTAGTTGCTTGATGTTCAAGATAAAGGATGTCTGGCCACCCGATTTGACCAACATGATGGGTGATCAGATTAGGTTCTAATGATTTGTCCCACATGTATGACCACATTGACATCGAAACTCATCTTTTCAAATGGACTTGCTTTGAAAAAATCTTTACATTGCACTTGCAAAAGAATAAGGTTGCAGGCCTCATTTGTGGCAATCCACTTCTTCCTTTTGCATTTTGCACACTTCCAACTTTATTCAACTAATGCCTTTTAGATTTTTAGTTGATTATTAATTTTAATGAGTTCAGAATTCTATTTCTAGTATTAGTCTATTTAATTTTTTTCATTTAAAGGTTGTTAGAATTTATGTCAGAATAGATCTTTGGTTTATGAGTTTAGCAGTGACGGAACCAGAAATTTATATTGGGCGAGGGGGGGGGGGGGGTGGCAAAACCAATTATAAACACACACTTTTAAAAAAAATTATAAGATGTGAAGTGGAAACATACCTAAAATTGAGTTCGACATTTTTTTAAAGAAATAAAATCATCAAATATTGAGTCTGAGTTGATAGTCTCAGCAATCTCTCTTTCAATACAAATAACCATACTATCTACAAGAAATTCATCTTCCATTTTATTATGGAGTCTTGTTTGGACAATTTTCAATGTAGAAAATATCTGTTCACTAGTTGCCGTTGACACAGAAAGAGTTAAGATAAGATGAATCAATCTATCAACAAGATAAAAAATCTCAGACTTTCCAATTTCTACTAATTTCTTGCATAGCTCTGAAATAGAAGACAAAATTTGAAGTTATGGATGGCTGCTAGTTTAAATTCTGAAATATTCTAATGGAAATCTCAAATTTATTATCTCTTGTTGAGTAAAATCTATAGGATAGTACTTCTCTACAAGAGTGTAAATGTCACCAATATTACCAGATTTATAACGATCCTTTGGATCAATAGCAGCACTTAGTCTTAAAAGCTTAATTGTCTATTCACTGAATCTAGCAGATAACTCCTATAATTGAACATCTATAGAAGCATTGAATATTTCAAAATGGTAGTGATACTCTCTAGGGATTTTATCATGTTGGCAATGACCATGACCTCAAATATATGTGGCACCAAAATCAGAGACATCAATATCATATTTTTTCAAGAATGATATAACTTCTTGTAAAAAGTTATTCCATCTATCATCTCTCAAATTTTAAATGAGTGCTTTTTGTTGGAGCATGATCCCGGCTCCTCCCACGGACCTTAGGTGCAGCGGAACCAGCAACGAATAGATCTAGAGTCGTCTGGACACGATCCAAGGCCCTTGACAAAATCAGCCTGGTTGCTGTCTTCTTCGTCAGCCTTTCGTTCCAGATGAAGAACGCCTCTGAAACTACCTCTAAAAAATCCAAGATCTGGTACCCAACCAGATCAGACCTGGACCGAGGTCTTTCAATTTGTAGATCTCAAATCAAGATATTCTAGATGGAGAAGAAGATAGATGGAGATAGATCTCGCAGATCTGTCATGCTGCAGCCTTTCTTGTAGATCTGTTGATGGAGATCTCACCCACGCCTCAAACGATCTCAGATCAACTCCAGATCTGAAAGGAACTTGTACCAACCTCTTCTCAAGAGATTTCAGATCCTGGACCTGATGTTTGGGTGCCTGCAAGAGGAGGATAGCAGATCTGGTAGGCGGCTGCAAGGGGGAAGGGGCTAGCGCCTCCCCTTCTTCTCTTTCCTTTTATGGACTGGCGGCAAGAAACCCTAGGGTTTCTTGCTCCTGGTGCGTGGAAGATTGCTGGAGAGAGAGGGAGAAGAGAGAGAGAGACTTGGGAGAAAGAGTTTTCTATTACTTGGCTTCTTCAAACCTATACAAGTACATGTATATATAAAATCCGGATCAAGTGACCCAAACCCAAAACTCCCTTGACCAACTCTATGGGAGATTAGGTTAACTCAAGCCCATGTACACCCATGATTCGATCTAATCTCACCTATCCTAGGCTCAGACCTGACCCATAAAGAGTTGATCCCTTGAGGCCCACATAACCTAGACCTCAAGAACCCGAAAGGCCCACAGCCTTTCAACCTAGGGCCCAACTAGCCCTAGAGCCTCCATGAAGCCCTCATGAATGATGGACCTTGGCCTTAGCCTTGGTCCCCTAGGTCTTGGGCACACCACCTGGATCATAACAATCTCCACCTTGGTGTCCCAAGGCCTCAACTAGCTCCACTCTGTCCTTGCGACTGTAGACCCATTTGTAGCCAATGGGCCTCTTCCCCTGTGGCAACTGCACCAATCGTCACGTCTGATTCTTGTGGAGAGACTGCATCTCCTTGGATATCGTCTGGACCCACCGCTCTCTATCCTGGCTCTCAATAGCCTCCTGATACGTATATGGGTCTCCTTTCACTATCACCAGGGCATATGACAGCGTCTCCTCGAAGCCATATCGATCCAGTTGCCTGATGATCCTTTTGGGCTTGTGTAGGGCAACACCGATATCAGTCCTCGATCCAGCTCGCTCCTGCTGGACCACTCCACCTCGATCATCCGTTCGAGTCCTCTCCACCTGTGGAGACACCTTAGGTAGGTTCTCCATCTGAATGTCATGTCCTCCCGTAGTACCTGCAAGAGGCAAAATAAAAGAGGTAAGCTGTCCAGCAGCGCCTTGCTGGACCTCCTCCTGCTCCTGCTGCTCCTCCATGCCTGCTCGCTTTCGTAGGAATGACTCCTCATCAAAAGTCACATTCCGACTAATGATGACCTTCTTTTCCAAGGGATCCCACAGCCTGTATCCCTTGACTCCTCGCGGATAGCCTAGAAACACCGCCTTGCATGATCTGGCGTCTAGCTTGCTCCGCTCATTAGCTCCAATGTGTATATAGGCCGTGCACCCAAATACCCGTAGATGGCCCAGCCCAACTATCCTCCCAAACCACACCTCCTTTGGAAGCCTGCCATCCAACCTGGTGTGAGGTGACCGATTGACCAAGTAACCCGCTGCGTCAACTGTGTCAACCCAGAACTCCTTTGGAAGCCCTGCCTGTAGCCTCATGCATCGTGCCTTTTTCAAAAATGTTATGTTCATCCTCTCGGCCACCCCATTCTGCTGCGGAGTCCCCCTAACTGAGAAGTGTCTCCTGATCCCACACTCCTCACAGTATTCCTGAAACTCTCTGCTGGTGTACTCTCCACCATTGTCTGACCTCAGACACTTCACGCTCCTCTCCTGCTCCTTCTCCACCTCCGCTCTCCAGATCTTGAACTTGGTGAAGACCTCTGACTTGTCTCTCATGAAGTAAATCCAGAGTTTTCTTGAGAAATCATCAATCAGGGTCATGAAGTATCTGGCCCAATTCCTAGCTAAAACTGGGGCTGGTCCCCACACATCCGTGTGTACTAACTCCAGAGGGGCGGCACTGCGGGCTGTACTGATGTTGAACTGAACTCTCCTCTCCTTTCTCATCTGGCAAGGCTCACAGATCTCCCCTGTAGCACCATCCTCCAGATCAGAGATGAGTCTTCTCCTGCTCAACTCTTTCAGCCCTCTGTCACCCATGTGGCCTAGGCGGTAGTGCCACATTCTGTAAGCCCCCTGCTGGTCCTGTGCTGCAGCTGCTGCATCAGACTCGTCGATCACCACAGATCCCTCTATGCGATAGAAGTTATTGTCCAACCTTCTGCCTCTCATCACCACCATAGCTCCATTGGAGATGTTCAGTACTCTGCTTCTAGCCCTACTGCTGAAGCTGTATCCACTGCGCTCCAAGTAGCCTAGTGACACCAGATTCTTTTCCAGCTCCGGAACGTGCTTTACATTTGTCAATATCCTCACAATCCCATCAAACATCCTCACCTTGACTGTCCCTATCCCAGCCACCTTGCAAGGATGATCGTCACCTAGAGTCACTGATCCCTCATCTGTCTTGATGTATGTCGCAAACCAAGACCTGTGTGGTGTGTAGTGATGTGAGCACGTAGAGTCTAGTGTCCACTCCTCTGTGTAATGTCTGTGACCATCTGATACCACAAATAGATCATCCTCCACTTGCTGTCCAGCAACTGCACTCACTGATTCTGAGCCACTTCTTTCTCCCTTCTTGCTCTTCCATAGTGGACATTCTCGCTTGAAGTGTCCGAACTCGTTGCACTTGAAGCATTTCACCTCTTTCTTTCCCTTCCTGGACTTGGACCGCCCCCTGGACTTGCTTCTGCCTCTGCCTCTACCTGTCCTCTCTCCTACTGCCAAACCCTCTTGGGGAGCCCGATCTCTGGTCAACTTTTTCTTCTGCTCATTCGACTTCAGCACCAAGACCATTTCCTCATACTCCAGAGTCTCCTTGCCGTAGAGCAGTGTAGTCACCAAAGAATCATATGATCCAGGCAGCGAACATAGAAGCAATAGAGACTTGTCCTCCTCATCCGGCTTCACCCCGATATTCACCAATTTCGTGCACAACTAGTCGAACCTCTGAATGTGGCCAATCACATTAGATCCCTCCTGCATCCAAAGACTGTACAACCTCTTCTTTAGCATCAGCTTGTTGCACATATTCTTTCCCATGTACATAGTGTGCAACTTCGACCAAAGGTCCATCAGGGTCTTTTCTTCTAGCACCGAATACAACGCCACATCCGCCAAATATCCTCTGATCACCGAGCATGCTTTCTTCTCCAACGATGCCCACTGTCTATCTGTCATTCCCTCAGGCTTCTCATCCAAAGCCTGATCCAGATCTGCTTGCACCAGAAGATCCTCCATCCAGATTTTTCACATGAAAAAATTCTTCTTGCCATCAAACTTCTCAAAATTGACCGTCATATTGCTGCCCATGACTGGATTTAAGCCAAACAAGCAATATAAATTTAAGAAGTGTAGAATATACCTTGATGGTACCTTGCTAAAAATTTTCAGCACTTGGGATCTTAAACTTCTCGCACTTGGAACCGCTTCCTCACCATCGTGGCTCTGATACCAACTATTGGAGCACAATCCCGGCTCCTCTCATGGACCTTGGGTGCAGCAAAACCAGCAATGAATAGATCTGGAGTCGTCTGGACACGATCCAAGGCCCTTGACGAAATCAGCCTGGTTGCTGTCTTCTTCGTCAGCCTTTCGTTCCAGATGAAGAACACCTCTGAAACTATCTCTAAAAAATTCAAGATCTGGTACCCAACCAGATCAGACCTGAACCGAGGTCTTTCAATTCATAGATCTCAAATCAGGATATTTTAGATGGAGAAGAAGATAGATGGAGATAGACCTCGCAGATCTGTCCTGCTGCAGCCTTTCTTGTAGATATGTTGATGGAGATCTCACCCATGCCTCAAATGACCTCAGATCAACTTCAGATCTGAAAGAGACTTGTACCAACCTTTTATTAAGAGATTTCAGATCCTGGACCTAGTGTTTGGGTGCCTGCAAGAGGGAGAGAGCAGATTTGGTAGGCGGCTGCAAGGGGGAAGGGACTAGCACCTCCCCTTCTTCTCTTTCCTTTTATGGACTGGCAGCAAGAAACCCTAGGGTTTCTTGCTTCTGGTGCATGGAAGATTGCTAGAGAGAGAGGGGGAAGAGAGAGAGAGACTTGGGAGAAAGAGTTTTCTATTATTTGGCTTCTTCAAACCTATACAAGTACATGTATATATAAACATCGGGTCAAGTGACCCAAACCCAAAACTCCCTTGACCAACTCTATGGGAGATTAGGTTAACCCAAGCCCATGTACACCCATGACTCGACCTAATCTTACCTATTCTGGGCCCAGACTTGGCCCATAAAGAGTTGGTCCCTTGAGGCCCACATAACCTAGACCTCAAGAATCCGAAAGGCCCACAGTCTTTCAACCTAGGGCCCAACTAGCCCTAGAGCCTCCATGAAGCCCTCATGAATGATGGACCTTGGCCTTAGCCTTGGTCCCCTGGGCCTTGGGCACACCACCTGGATTATAACACTTTTATACTTAAAATCAAATTCAAAGCATTCAGAATATCTAGGGACTTCTACTATAGAGCTTGACAAAGGATATCAGTGATCCCCATAATTTCTTTCATGAGATGCAAAATAAATACGAATTCAAAAGATATGACCATTTTATAAGTAGTACTAGCATCTCCTCGCTGAGAGAAAGTGGATCCATCCTTTATGATATCTTCAAGAATACAACAAGTAGCAACAAAACTCTTTATAAGGCTGCATATAGAATTAAAATGAGAACTCTATCGAGTATCATCAAGATGCTTCAATGTGCCAAATTGATTAGCACCTCTTCTAGTTTCAAGTTCATCAGAATCTATCAATTAGGCAATTTCAGCAGCTTGTACGGCTTATAATTCATCATGACGTTTATTTGAAGAAGTTACAATATTGATGATAAAAGATAAATTTGAAAAGAACTTATGCATAAATGGACCTCTTTGGATGCAGCAACTAAAGCTAATTAGAGTTGATGAGCAAAACAGTGAATATGATATGCACAAAGATAATCATTAAGAAACAATGCTTGCAAACCTTTCCACTCACCACGTATGTTGCTAGCACCATCATATCCTTGACCACAGATGTTCTAAATACCAAGACTAATGAGATAAAATCATTGATATTTCATACTTAAGTATAATCATTGTTGTATCTCTGATATGAGCAAGATCAAAAAAATGCTCTTTTATGAACCCCTCTTTATCAATAAATCTCAGAATAAGAGTCATTTGTTCTCTCTTAGATTTATCATGTGCCTTATCAACAATGATACAAAATTTAAAATTTTCAATATCATTACGAATCTTATTTCTGACTTTATTAGCAAGAATATGCGAAATCTCCTTTTGAATTATAGGAGAAATATACATAGTCATAGGTGGAGCATTCTCAAGAACAACATTGGCAACTTTATCATTATGAAAAGCTAAAAGTTTAATCATTTTAATAAAATTACCTCAATTTTTGGAACTCATGGATTTGTCATGCCCTCTAAAAGCACACCCTTGAAGTGCAAGCTAATGAACAACATTAGTGGAAGTCTTGACTCGTAACCTATTATTTTCAATTTGAGTAGCGGTCTGCATGTGCATGATTTAATCAATATGATTTGATCGATTAATTAAATCTGAACACGCTCTCACTGTATTATTATATGGTGAGCATGGATCATCCCCAATATGATTCAAAAAAGCACAATTCTTTATGTCATTAATTTTTTTCCTATTTCTAAGACCTTAGATAGTAAACATATCCCAACCAGGCCTTCCACATGCTTTTGCATTAAAAAGATAATATGGCAAACAATATGTAGTGTCTTTAGAAGGAGAATACTCAAGCCAAGAAGAGAATTGTGTAAACCATGAAGCCTAAAAATGATGAGGGTGTTTTTCAGATCCAGAAAATGGATAATTGTATAAGCGAATTTGATGTGGACTAGCCCTTAAATAGGCTCTATGTATTTCATCATGCTGATTCACTACAAGAATATAGCTTATTAGCGACGGCTAATCAGCCATTGCTAATAAGCATATTTACTGACAACTTGTTATGATGAAAAAAGAATCCATCATAATAAGTAAAAAATATTATTAGCAACGATGATTTTATTATTAGTGACGGTGAAGCCATCGCTAATAAGTTAAATTATTATTAGTGATGGCTTTAGTGATGTAATTTTACCGTCGCTAATAATAAGTAATAAAAAATCCCCCCGAGTCCTCGACGAGCTCACAGAACCCCCCGCCACTCCCCTTTCTCTCTTGCCAGCTTTCTTTCTCCAGTCACCCTTCTCTCCCACCACACTATTGGATCCCTCGACCTCCTCCCCCAGCCTCGTGCCATCGTCCCCACCTTAGATCCAACATTCCCACGTCAGATCGATGCTTCTCAGTCAAGCTCCCTTTCTTCCTCGATGCTGTCGGTCGCCTCTCAGAGCCCGCATCCCGCTGCCCAGCCTCCCCTCTTCTTTTCGACCTTCGTGCCCCACCAAATCGCCCTTCCCCTTGTCAGATCGATCGTGCCCTGCCTCCCCTTTCTTCCCTCGCCTCTCCCCTTGTTCCCTTGCCGCATTGCCAGAGTGCCGCACCGTTAGACCCGTGCCCCCACCTCCCCCCTTCGGCATGCCCAGCCGTTGGAGCGCCATGCCGTCGGACCCACATCACCATTGGATTGTACAGGCAAGTATTATATGATGGTGACCACGACATCGTCGTTGCCACACTCCATTCCCATCTTTTTAAATTTTAAAAATTTAAAATTAGATTTATCTGATTAATTTAAATTAATAATATTTAAAAATATATATATTATTAATTTAAATATTAATAATATTTAAATTAATAATATTATTAAAATTAATAATATTATTTAAATTAATATTATTCTCAAAAAATGAAACCACTTCGAGAAGCTCTACGATGAGAGTAGCCTTATTGCCTTCCACATTAGGGGTTCAAGGTCGTGTCACCGTCAAATTGGCTCTGATCCTCTCATCTACTCCAATGGTGATTGGAGTAACTCGATGATTAGATTCTAGGCTCTAGACTTGATTTGAAGTCTAAAAAAAATTTTCGATCTGGACTCAAGGAGGGATATGGTCTGGCCCAGCCCAATCCATTTCTAGCCCTATTTGTAAGTTCGGTACTTTGAAACCTTCAGGATGGGATTTGTCTAGATATCATGCTGGTGTGCTCGTGCGACCTAATCATCTAGTATGCCCCAAGTTTGCATATACAGGACATACATCCCGACCATCCCCATTTGCAATGATGCTATGTACTTTGAAACTCACTAATTTAAAAATTTTAAAAATATTACATTGCATATAACCATAGATCTATCTTTTGATTAATGTATATATTCTACGGTATCTATATATTTATATATTTTTATATGGATGGAAGAATTATGTACATTGATCAACTGATTGTTCAATATGGATAGTTTAAAAAATATAATTAATTTTATAAATCATTACAGTAATCAAATGGTATGGTGAGGATTCGAGAAAAATTTGAGATAATATTTTTTTTAGTTCTCCTCACACATCTTACACCATGTAGGGAAGAACTAAAGGGAGATACTGTCAAAATTTTTTTCGACTCTTATTGTATATCGTTTGATTACTATACTTGATCTATAGAATTAATGTAATTTTTGAACAGGATAGGACCTTCTATACCTATTAGTTAATAGTAGAATGTGATTATTATATAAGCCATTCAAAATATTAAAATAATCATTTAGCAATTATCTTTTATTTGCATATGCAGAATCCTTAGGTAGTGCACCAAGGATCATAGTTGGATGGATCATCGAGTAGTTGATGGAATAATTTTTACTGAATACAAGGAGGGTATAAAGTACTTCTATGAGTATGTTTTTAGAAATACGGTACTCTTACATCAAGGACAGGCTCATTGCCCTTATAAGAGATGTGACAATAGAGAAATACTTGATAGGGATACAATGAGTATCCATTTATATAGGAGTAGATTTATGCCCAACTATAAGTATTGGTACCTGCATAGAGAGATGTGGAAGATAGTTGCAAGAGTTAAAAATGAGCAGGATATGGATACAGATAGAATGGTAGATATGGTTATGGATACTGCTGGTCTTGAATTTAATTAAGATGTGGAGGATGATCCAGAAACTAGCAGTGGTGATTTTTATTATATATTGAGAGATGTTGATGAACCACTATGGTCGAAATATAAAACACATACTATATTATCAGTTGTGTCAGAGTTATTGAACTTGAAGTTCGAGTTTAATATGATGGTCAACTGTTATAATAGAATTGTAGCAATTATAAAAAAAATGCTACCGAAGGATGAAAAGCTTGTTGGAAGCTTCTATGCTTCAAAAAAAATGGTGAAAAGATTAGGCATTGGATATGAGAAGATAGATGTATATCATAATGATTGCATGCTTTTCTATAAGGAGGATCAACTGAAGAGCTCATATGATGTATGTGATGAAATCTGATTTAAGCTGAGACAAGAGCGTAGGAATTAAAAGGATATACCATATAAGGTTCTTCGATATCTACCCCTTACTCCTAGGCTTCAGAGGCTCTACTTGTTCTAGAGTACTGTCAGATAGATGAGATGGCACAAAGAAGGAATTCATAAGCACTTCGATATGATAACTCATCCATCGGACAGTGAGGTATGAAAAAAAATTGATGCTTGCCATCCTTTATTTGCTCAGAAAATATGCAATGTCAGACTAGATCTATCTACCGATGGGTTTACACCATTCAGTCGTGTAGCGACTCCTTATTCATATTGGCTAATCTTTATTACTCCATACAATCTGTCATCTGTGATGTGTATGAAAGAACATAACATCTTTCTTATATTAGTCATTTCTAAACTATGGTACCCTGATTAGAGCATTGATGTATATCTAAGGTCTCTTTTTGATAAGCTGAAATTCTTATGGTCTGATGGCATATGTACTTTTGATGTATCAAAAAAGTAAAATTTTATAATGAAGACTGCATTAATATGGACCATTAGCAATTTTTCTGCTTATGGGATGCTGTCAGGTTGAAGCACTCATGGAAAGCTAGCATGTCCCTATTGCATAGAGAATACAAAAATATTTTAACTTGAGCATGGTAGTAACCCTACTGGTTTGATTGTCATCATCAATTTCTCCCTGAACATCATTTTTTTTGAAAGTATCGGTATAGTTTTAGGAGGAATAAAATAGAAAAGAATAAGGCACCCCCCTGACTCAGTGGTATGAAAGTATTTCAGAAGGTATCTCAAATGGATGAAGTCCAATTTGACATACTATTTGACAAGCAAAAATTTTAGACATTTGATAGAACTCATAACTAGATGAAGCACAGCATCTTTTGAGAATTACCATACTGGTCCATAATTTGATCCGTCAAAATCTTGACATCATGTACATTGAGAAGAATATCTTTAGTAATATTTTCTACACTGTTATGGATGTCAAAGACAAAATGAAGGACAACTCTAAGGTTCGAGCAGATATGAAGAACATATTAAGCATCCTCTATTAGAGCTGGTTGAGGTGTCTCTAGAAAAATTTTTGAAGCCAAAAGCAACTTATACCTTAACGAGAGAGCAGTTGAAGTACGTATGTGAATGGTGCAAAAATATTAAATTCTCAGATAGTTATGCAAATAATCTAGCTCGATGTGTCAATATCAAAGATTGCAGGTTGTATGGGCAAAGTGCCATAGCTGCCATGTCTTCATACAATGATTACTCTAATGGGCTTCACGTGATCTCCTTTCCAACCCTATATGGAGTTCTTTGACCGAGCTTAATGAAGGAACCAGATCTAGGATTTCAGGGTTAGATCTTGAAAAAGAGGGTTAGATCTTGAAACTTTTTCAAGATCATACAGCGGAAGACTAAAATAAATCAAAATTTATTTTCTAAGATCAGAAAATCTCTAGATCTAAGATCCTATTATATGATTATTATATGGTATTAAATCAAAAATTAAAATATATTTAAATATAGTATGAACTACATGTTGATCATATCAACATGTTTCTATACTAGCTACATCTAATGTATGTATTAAACAATAGATCAGATCTGTTACCTTGCAAGTTAGACGTTCTAACCTTGCTGATCTGGGCTTGAGGATGATGTTGCAAGCCGCACACGCGTCCGGCCTCTAGGAGTCATCCACACGAGCCCACGAATCTCGATCAGAAGTCCTGCTTCAGGAAATCAGCACAGTATGCTAGTACTGCGCTGATCCTTCTTTGATGGTTGATCAGGTGCCTCCTTCTTCTTGATTTGGACTCTTCCAAAGATGGAAAGTAGAAGGAGGAGTTTCAGATCTGAGACACTTTCAGAAAACTCAAGATGGAAGGAGGAAAGATATGAAAATAAAAACCCTAGAAGAAGACCCTCTTCTTCTTCACGTTTTTTTCTCTAGACACCCAAACTTGCATCTTTTATATCTCCATGACCCAAAGGTATTTCTCTCTGATTTTTGGATGGCAGAAAGGTCTCTCAAATATCTATCTATCCTTAAAATTTCATGAAGAAACTCATCTTATATAGAGAGATATGATAGAGTCCTTGTCTAGGTCAAACACCTAGTCAAGGCTTATCCAAACATGGCAAGTTAAGGGACGCCCAACTCTTGAGCATCTCCTCCATATTTTCGTGCATGGATCACCAGAAAAGGGTGTACAATGTAAACCCTAAAAGCGACAAAAATTCCAAAAAAAATTTGGATAAATTCGGTGCAAAATTGAAAGAGTTTTGGATTTCTAAAATTCTATCTCATAGAATTCGAAATCCAAACTTATTCCTTTTAGATTTGATCCAAACCACCTTCCATGTAAGAAAGAAGAGAAGATACCTTTTGTGAATGTGAGAGAGATCTGGGAGAGGGCTTTTGTTGCACAAAATAAGTGGAGATTGGCGTTGAATAAGAGAGAGGGCGTGGAGAAGGCTTATGTGGCGCAAGGTGGAATCCTAGTCCTACTAGGATTCTGTCTCATGACTTGTTTTAATTTGGTTTCCCAAACCAAATCAAATCAAAATTAGATCAACCTAATTAAGATAGGTTTAACCTAATTAAGAACCTAATTTAATCAGATTAAATTATATTTAAATCTGATTTAATTTTCTAATCAAATTAGAAATTAGATTGACCCAAGTCCTAGTTGAACTAGGACTAGTTTTTCCTTGCACTTGGCTTATCCAATAAACCAATTGAACTTGATCCAATCAAGCCCAAACCAAATTTAATTAAATCATATTTAATTAGACTTAATCTCAGCCCATTGACTTAATCAAATTAAGCCAATCAATAATCGAATTGCTAATAGTTCCTCCTGCAACACTTGCACTGGGTTAAATGTCAATCGTATTGATCATTTAACCCTAGAATAATTCTTAATCGTTGATCAACCATCTGATCGGATCATGAACTCTAATGTGTGTGACCTCATAGGTCCGAACCTAAGCCGGTAGCATAGGAATAAATTCCTATACCAATCGAAGTGACCATCTAGCAATGGTACCCGACGACCGGATAGGTCGAATGTGTAGAACAACATTCTTAGAACCCATGCGGATATAGTTTTCATATAATTCATCCCCTTGACCAAAATGATCATAGGACACCCCATAGCTCAACTGTCAACTCTGATCAGGTTGTCCACATTGTATTTCAAAATATCAAATCCATCTGATGGATTACCCTGGCCAAGGTTTTGCTAAATTGAAATACAGTGACTCATTCTTCTCCAACTCTTGGAGTGGTCAATCCCATCTCGATCACACTCTGACTTCGCAAGTACTTGACTGTGCTCAGAAGCCTTCCATCCCTGAATTAGAAATTCAGTTAGTCCAGTACCAAAGCACAGTGAGTTGCTTGCAAGTCACTGAGGTGATCTCAAGTCTAAGGGACACTTATACCTATATCCCATCAGAGACATTCTCGATAGCAGAATGCTCTGGAGTTGGTCACGTTCAATGACTATGTACCCTTACATCTCACCTGTATGCCATACCAGTGTCTCCACACTCTTTGGTTAAGAGGACAACCAACCCATATGGCCTACAGCGACCTATGCTCGATAGAAGCTGTCGTCCTTATTAACAGCCTATCATTTGGTCGTGAACAGTTTTAAGGACTAATCGATAAATCCTCTCTTTATCGAACCTAAATAGTCCTAAGGACTTCATCATAACAACGGAGTTCATTAGAAGATGAAAGCTTATGATGAAGATGCCAAATATATTTTATTTATTAACAAATCAATTACAATACTTGGTTGCTCAACCGTCAACAGCTTGACAATTGGCTTTTTAGGACACATTTCCCAACACTTAATGCTTTTTTATGCTATCGAACTATCCACCGACTACATCTTCAGTCTTAAGGTTAGTAGTTTAGAGATTATATGTAAGTTGTAGAAGATATGCTCTCCTAGTTTTTTTGACTTCATGGAGCACCTCGTGATTCATCTGGCGTATAAAGCTAAGGTTAGGGGACCAGTGCAGTACAGGTAGATGTATCCATTTGAAAAATACATGCACAGTCTCAAGAAGAAAGTAAAAAATAAGGCTAGATTTGAAGGTTCTATTATGGGGACTTACATAATTGAAGAATTTTTAATTTCAATCGATACTATTTTAACCCTAGTGTGCAGACAAAATTGACTCAAGTGGATCGAAATGATGATGGTGGTAAGGGATCAGAGGTGGAGATCTCAATATTTACCTTTGCCGCTCATGAATTTGGGTACGAGATTCGTCGGGTATCAACTGATACTAAAATTTAATAGATAAAAATATATATATTACTAAAGTATGCGGAGGTCGACCCATATGTTGAGTAAGTATCCATCACAATCTCAACTCTTTAGTCACTTATCATCTTATACTTATCTTATGCATGTATAGACAATATGATGAGATGCTGAGATAGAACAATCTAATTATAAGCGAGGAAAAAATTTTCACTCAGTACTTATAGAACTTTGTAAATTGGTTCCATCAACTGGTAAGTGATCATTGTCATTTTATTTATTTTAATTTCTTCTAATTTAGTTGTTTTATAATATGCTGGTCATGCAAGGAGACGAATCCATACCTAAGAAGTTAAGACCATTAGGTTACAGGCCAACAAAGTACGTTATATATTATAATGGCTGTAACGTAAATGGTTTCAAATTTTATATATAGAAATATGGATATTATAAGAGTATAATGAACAGTGGTGTATGTATAAAAGGCAATTGATGGGTAGAGGTAGAGAGTGACTATTATGAAATCTTCGAAAAAGTGATCAAGTTGACCTACTTTAGAGGTAATAGTATCATTCTATTTAAGTACCGATGGTTTGATACTGATAATTGTATGAAAGTTGATCCATGTTATGGGCTTATTGAAATCAAACAGGGATCAAAAGTATATATTAACGACCCCTTGTACTAGCTCAATAAGCTATTCAAATGCATTATACTCCTTTTCTATTAAGAAAGAGAGAAGAAAGAAAGATTGGTGGGCTGTATGTAAAGTTAAGTCTCAAGTCGTTCATTACGAGCTCGAAGAAGAAGAAGAAGAAGAGCCTTATTTATCAGAATACTTTTAGGAGGATGAAACATTTGGAGTTTATCAATTTTTAATAGATGCAGAGTTAGATGCTCTAGAAATTCTCCTATATGATGGCCAACATGAGAAGATAGATTATACTGAGTTTGTTTTTAAAGAGTATCCTATTCAAGAAGGTGAAGAAGAGGAAGAAGTGAAAGAAGAGGAGGAATCGAAAAAAGAATCCGAAGGTTTCCAAACATCTGAAGAGGAAGACGAGTAGTTAACCCCAGGAAGGAAGGAATCGACCCCAAGGACAAAGAAGTCAACTCTGACATACTGGAGAAGACTGGCATGCAGCAGGAGTCAGTCCAAGGATAGATGGAGCCAGTTTTGAATAAGTTTAATTGGTTTATTTGCTTTTTATACTTGCCTTGCATCATTTTAATGATTACATTGCTTGCCATATTTGTATAATTAATTTATAAATCTATTTATTTTTATTTTCAAAGATTACAGAATGAGTACTTCTAGAGGATGGAGCTATGCTGGCTGAGGAGAGAGCTCAAGAGGACAGAGCTTCAGAGGATAGAGCTCTCATGCAAGCAGTTGATATGGTTTTACAGCATTCACACCAAGGGGGTAAAATCTAACACTAAAAATTCTCCATTAGGTTATTTTGTTTTTTACTATATGACATAATATTCTTTATGATTTTTTGCTACTCTTAGATTTGGATGATGTGGGGTCACTATTGACCTCAAAGTTACATGGACCAGTGGCTAGCTCTGAGCCTCAGCACCATGGTAGAGGACCCGCCTAGCTGTGGCACCTCCAACTCGATCGGAGGATAGAGAGAGTGCACATTCAGAGCTGCACGTAAGTACTAGATCTTCGAGCAATATTTTTAAAAAATCTTTATCATTTTATAATCAATATTTATTATTCAAAATAAATTTTGCAAGACATTTAGGAAGCCTGAAGTATCTCGATCATTACTGGGATCGTCCAACGATGGATGTCAGGGTCGGTGAATGAGTTCTCCAGTTGACCATCAGATCTTGTGAGGCTAAGTAGGAGAAATTCCTGGTAAGTTAAAAGTATTTAGTTTTAAATTTATAGTATATTTATATTTTATTTATTGATACATGCCATTCTTTATTTACAGTCATTCTGTCGATTCGAGACTCCTCAGGATGAGGAGGCCAACCATCGGACCTTCGAGGAGGTTGCCACATATCGGCTCCGTGATGGGCTATACCACTTCAGACAGTCCGCCATTGAGTTCTCTAGTTCTGAGTTACCATCAGACTGAAAGTTTTTCATGGACCACTGAATGTGGGAGGAAGTTTGGGAGGCCCTCTGTGACCAGTAGAGCAGTGAGGAGTACTCTGATAGATGGCAAAGGATTTGACAGAATCGAGCCAACCAATAAGAACCGATCAAGCACACCGATGGCTCTGTTGGCACACATTCATTGCAAATAGATTGGTAAAAATTCTAAACTTATATTAATCTTATATTTAGTTGATCATATATTAGTTTTTATTTTGATTTCTTTATTTGTTGTAGACACAGAAGCTGGGTCATGTACCACGACAATTGTAGTTGTGGGAGGCCACGCACTAGTCTAAGAGGATTGGTTATTACCTAGATTCTAGGTCCAGATGGATCGTAATAAAATAAAATATTATTTATTAAGTTTTTATATTTATGGATATGTATAATAGTACTAATGAATTTTTAAATTGTATAGATGGATTATGTGGAGTACGTCATAGCACGACACGATGAGGACCCATCCTCTTAGTCCCTCCTTGACCTCGAGGGATGGCTTAGGGCCACCAGAGGGGTTATTAGGAGTCAGGTCATAGGGTTCGGGCATAGCTTCCATCCTCTAGCAGCTTGCTAGTCTTCGACATCCTCCTCTCAGGTCTTGATGACTTAGACGTGGAGTGATGCATATGTTGAGGAAGTCATGCAGAGACTTTTTTGACAGTGACCTTAGAGCTTTCAGGACACCGTCCGCGACATAATGGTTGAGATTTTTTGAGATCTACATCTGTGCGATCAGTTAGCTTATTGTCATAGCCATCACAACAGGTAAGTCAAGCAGTATTAATAAATTTTTTTACTTATTTTAGATTTTTATATTTAAAAGCTTCACATAATTAGACTTGAGTCAGAGGAAGGAGATATAGGGGTCAAAAGTCAATCTTCTTATCTAATGGATGGGATGGAGGTGTAAATATATCCATATCATCGAATGAGATATGTAAAAATAATCTATTTAAGAATCGAAGGAGAGTATCGAAATATATCCCTCATTGCTGGTTTAGGCTTAAGACAGAAGAGAGAGGTTCTAGGGGGTCAAAATTTAATCTAACCATTCGATGGATGAGTCGGAGGTGTCTATAGCTTTGTATCATCAAATGAAATATGTAGGAATAATCCGTTTGAAAATTGAAAGAGTATATTGAAATATATCCATCTGTGCTGGTTTAGGTTTCAAATAAAAAAAGAGTATCCAGAGGATCAAAATTTAATTTAACTATATGATGAAGTACTGATTGAGGATGTTTATAGCTTCGTATTATCAAATAAAATATGTAAGAATAATTCATTCGAGAATCAAAGTAGTATATTAAAATATATCTCTTCGTAAATATTTAGATTTGAGGTATATCAATTATAATAGTTTTATAATTTTAATTAATTTAATTTTAAAATTATTAATAATATTTTATTTTTTTATTACAGGATGCTGGGACATCCAACTCTCATCTACTTACTACTGTAGAGGACGTATAGGAGTAGAAGCAGGAGGAGGAGGACGATCTCTATTGATTTTTTTAGTTTTGATATATTATATTTAAAATTTGAGCAGTGTTACTTGTATAATTTAATTTTGATTTAATATATAATATTAATTTTTATTTATGATGGTGATAGTTAATTGTTAGTTGATATAATATCTATAAATATAATTACTTATTAATTAAATTATAATAAATTATAATAAATATAATTACTAAAATATTTTTTTTAAAATATATATAATTATTAGCATCGATTTTAGCGATGAACTTTTGTCGCTAAAAGTATTAGCGACCGACTGTTGTCACTATTATATTTTTTAAATTTTCTAATTTTATATCCAAAAAAATTATAAGTGATGGGTTGCCATCGCTAATACCATTATTAGCGACGGCTCCTTTACCGTCGCTAATAAGGTGCTTTAGTGTCGGACCTTTTTCTGATTGTTTTTTAGAGACGATCGTGTGTCGCTTATAGAATTAGCAACGACAGATTGCTTATTAGCGATGGCAATTGGCCGTTGCTAATAATGAACTTTTTTGTATTGATTTAATGGATATTCCCCAAGTTATGGACGTAGTCCTGGATCATGCTTTAAAGAAGCAATATTAATTTCTTCAGCATTATTAGAAATTAAAATTTAGATGACATCCTTCATTCTCAACTTCAACTTTGGTGACATAGGATGTTGTTCATCATTCTCAATCCTAGAAGATTTTGAAGAATGTTGTTCCTTAGTATTCATCGATTTAGGAGCTTCTTTTCTTTTAAAAAAAGAATCTAACTTTTTTTGTTTACCCATGAATTTACACTTCAAAATTTCAAGTGATCAAATCCAATAAGACTTCCTACAAAAATTAAATTTGAGATAAATTATATAGGTACAGCAATAAAAAAAATTTAATTTAACAACTTACATAATTTTTAAACAAGTTATTAATTTGAAAGCTAAATATTCAAAAGTATTAAACCAATAGATAAATTTACAGTAGAAAGATTTAGTTATGAGAATTAGAGCTCCAAACTTCTAGAGTCCAAATATTGTAAATTTCTTTCCTTCTCTAGATCTCTTGCTCTTTGGTCTCTATCGGTCAACCATATATTTTTTCATCTCAATCGTTTTTACTGTTATTTTCAACATGAGTGAGGTGATGAATTAGAATGATAAAGTTTTTGCTTGTGGCAGTTGGCATATGAAAAGCATGGTTTACTTTCTATTCCTACAGTCCCTCGATGTGATGTATCAATTGCCATTTTTGCTAATATAATATATTATATTAGAGATGGAAAGTAAATGAGGGAAGTGTGAATGTTGAATTGCATGCTTTCTATTAAAAAAAAAAAAAAGCTGGGAATGTAGACTCTACATCATTTATTGTACTTTTTTTATTTTTTTAATTTTTACTTTTTAACTTTATAATATTTTTTATTATTTTTTATAAATCTTTTATTAATTCCTATATACAAATAAAATATTAATAATTACTAATAAAAAAGATAAATATAAATTTTGGGGGCCCCAATAACATATATATATTTTCATTACATTATATATATTAATAATATTTTATTTAAACTTTTTTGGGGGGGGGGGCTATGGCCCCTTGGGTCCTTGAATGGCTCCGCCATTGGAGTTTAGATAGAAGTTAAATTTTCATCCTTATGATGTCTATTTAAAGTGATCATTAGTGTCTCCTTTACGATGTGAGAAAAAAGCGAGAGGAGAGATTATTTGTATGTATGGAAACTCTTTTGTAAGAAGACTTTGTGAGATTTTGATTTTTATTTTTTTGAATAAATTTATTTTTTTAATTTTTTCTTTTGCAATTATTTTTTTCTTATAATTTTTTGTATATTATTTTTTATTTGATGTTTGTTTTGGATCTTAGACTGGCACCATCGATCTACTACATACAGCATGCCATTCTATATGGTACAGAGCTAAGGTTTTGAGATTGATAGCCCATATATTTGTGGCCTTAGTTACATGATATTAGAGCCATAGGCTTGGAAAGTGGTTGAGTGGTTTACAGTTATAATCAGATTTATTTGGAGCATAATTTTTTTTTGAGTGCCAACTAATTGATTGTTGGTGATTTCTATATTTATAGCTCGACATGGTTAAAGAGCTTCTAGTAATTCATTGTATGGTGGTGTAAGTATTTGGACTCTTGTTTGGTGATTCAAGAAGTGAATCATCATGGTCGATGCTATTACTATCTCTATCAATGGGTTTAGTTATAAGATGTCTATCGTGCCAATATCAATAAAACTGCTTTTACTACTATCACTGCTCTTCATAAGTTGAACAACACCTGTTATGCATATTGGAAGGCTCTTGTCAAGTCTTATTTAATAGGCCAAAATTTATGAAATATTTTGGATGAGTCAGAGACAATGCTAATAGATAAGATTACGATAAGAAAGTAGAATCTAAAATCCAAAAAAGTAATATGGATTCTTCAAATTTTAGTCGATAAAGAAAAGTATCTTGGCCAATTCTAGGGTTATGTGTGGCTCCCTCCACCCTCGCATGTGGTGTCAGAACAAGTGATTTGAATAGTGACCATTGGCATGATACATTGTGCTTTGAGATTACTACTGCGGCACTCTTTCTCTTGATCGTCGGTGATCTAGCTGACCGTAGCATGTTGTCACCAGAGGAGAATGGTGGGCATCCTTGCGAATCACTCGGGGACCTCGAAGACGAGAGATAGGCCGAACCTCAGCTAGAAAAGGGTGGTAGATGGTCACTCGGTGTGGATCTCATCGGAGCCATCATCGGAGGAGGTGAAGGACCTCATCAAGTGGTTTCTAAAGATTGTCTGGTTCTTAAAGGAGGAGTTGAGGGACAAAATGGTGAGTTGGGCAGCTTCGAAAGTGGTGGCTAGGAGATTTGATTGGAGGGTGGTGGTGGAGGCTATTGTGAGGGAGTTCCAATTGTGAGTGGGGTTGAAGGGTGAGGTGGTGGGGTACAGACTCGATAGAAGATTCCTTCTTTTCAAGTTCAAAGAGGTAGAAGAGTGGGATCGAGTTCTCAACCGACCATGGGTGGTGGCTGGATAGGTGGTGGTGGTGGAGCCCTAGCATCCTAGATTCTTCCCAGTGGAGGGACAATTAGCTTGGCTTTGTTTGGGTTAGGCTGCCACAGCTCTCGATGGAGTTATGGGGCGAGGCTGCACTGCGGAGACCCCTTCGCTTGGTCGAAGAGTTTTCCTTTGTGGATGACTGCGTGGTGGAGAGGAGAAGAGTTGGATTCACCTGAGCCAGCATCAAGGCTGATTTCTCCCGACTGTTGCGATCGAAAGTGTAAAACATGGGTTCAAAGGGGGCCTTCTGACAATGATTTGTCTATGAGAGCCTCGACGGCCTCTGTCCCTACTGCGGATGGTTGCATGGGCTGGCGAAGTTGTGCCTGATCGATGGGGAAGGGGATGCTTCAGCAGGCTTGTGCTTGGAGATGCATGTGTCGATCGAAGGAGAGGAGTTGGATGTGACTTTGGCCAGCCCATGCCTGAGATCGTACATGGTGGCGGTTCACCCATGGCAGCCCGGGCCAAAGAGACCGACTGACTCGAGGAAGAAGAAGCCCAAGGCAACCCAACTAGCTGAGCCCAGTTCAAAGGCATATTAGGCAGACTCGGGTCGGACGGACTTGGGGGCAGGAGTGGATGGCTGGATCAAGCCCTCTCAGATTGCATGTGGCGATTGCCCATCCGCTCCAAGTCTGATCCTATGATTGAAGAGGGACTGATGGGTTCCATTATGTGTGTGGGGGACTCCCCAGGCCTTAGCCCATGTGTGGCTTGACTCGTGAAATGCTTTGGCCCACTGCTGCCAGGCCATCATGCGGGCGAGGGCCCATCTGAAGGGAAGCATGGTGGTTTTGTACATGCATTTTTAAAAATTTACAACAGAACATACATAAATTAAACAATTTAATCTACAATACATGCATAGATCAAATCTAAAACTATCATACAAGAACAATGACATATACTAATATGTGTGTATGTAAATCTGAAATCTAAAATTTAGCAAGTATAGATCATATCTATATGTAATTAGATCATATCTAAATTTATATTTAGATCATATCAAATATGAATTGAATTCAAAACTTCATACCTAAGCATGGGTAGTAGATTATCGCATCCGAAATCTATAGTAATTGATTCTTCATGATGCTTGACAGCCGCATATATGTTCGACCTCTACGGACATCCATATGAAGCCCTTGTGCTGATCGATCTCCTCGGAAGTGCTAGCTCGCAAAGACACCATGCTTTGATTAATCTAAGAGAAATATGAAGAAGATGAAGAATAACAAGATCCTCTTTTTTTCTTCCTGAATCCACATATCAGATCTCTACAATAGAGATCAAGAGAAGAATCCTTTCTTCTCAATTCTCCCATGCACAAGAGAGAATCTTTCTCTCTTTCTTTCACGCCTTTAAGAAGAATTTTTCTTCTCTAATTTTTTATCATAAAAATTAGATTTAATTTGATTTTTTATACTAAAAATTATATAAAATTTTAAGCTCTAGAAGAATCCAAAAGAGAGACCCAAGAGAAGAACCGTTCTTTTCTCTTCTTCTCTCTTTTTCTCTGTGATCTAAAACTCTAGGAAGCCCCAAACACCCAACCAAATTTTTTTGATATTTTTTCTCAAAATTTTTATATTAAAAATTAGATTTAATCTAATTTTTATCTTAAAAAAAAATAAAAAAAAATCTGAATGAAGAACTCCTTCTTCTCCAAGTCTGTGCACAAGAAAGAAGATCCTTCTTCTTCTTTCTCTTTCTCTCATTGGGAAGAACTTTTTTTCTTTAATTTTCTACTGTAAAATCAGCAAGAGAAGCTCTCTTTGATGCCTAAAAATCAGTAGTAAAAACTTTGAAAAATCTCTTTCAAAGAGGGGGAGAAATGAGGGGCTTTGCGCATGGGGTTGTGGGGCATCCAACACTTGGACGGCCCTCACCTTTTTTTTTTCTTTTTGGGCGACAACAAGAGAGTGAGGGATGCCTCATCTCTCACGAAAGAAATAAGGGGGCACAACACTTTAGTGGGGCTGGAGATTTCTCAACGTGAAGAGAGGTGGGGCGTGAAGAATAAACATCACATGGGGTTTTGAGTTGGTTTAGTCCTATTCCAAATAGGATTCAAAAATCTTGTTCCAACTCTAACTAATCCTTAGATCCATTCCTAATCAATTTAGAAATTAATTATAATAAACTAACTAATTAGGTCTTAGTCCAATTATGAAACCAATTAGGCCCCAATCCAATTGGAGAAGTAGTTAGATTAAATCTTTATTGATCTAGAGATTGATCTTGATGGATATCAGGGAAGTTATTTGATAATAGGAAGTTATTTGATAGTAGGGCTTGATCCAATCAAGCCTATTATCCAATAAAATTTGATCCAATCAAAATATATATAAAACTAATTAAATCTTATTCAACTTAGAATTTGATTTGCATCCCTGAGATCAATTGAAACAAGTCTTGTTATCCAATAGGGATGCATATAATCAATCTAAAGCCAATCTAATTGAATCCAATTTAATTAGATCTGATCCAATCCCTATTGCTCAATCAAATTGAGCCAATTAACAACCATATTGTTAATTAATTATTTTTTTAATTTATTAACTATTAGTAAATAATTTATTGTAACTTTTGTAAAAGTTTAATCATCAATTATATTGAAAATTAAACCTTTCAATGATTCATAATCATCGATCAGCCATTTGGTCAGACAGATATTTCTATGTGTGTGATCCCATAGGTTCGAACATAAGCTGGTAGCACAAAAATAATTTATATACTAATCGATGTTACCATATAGCAATGGTTTTCGACATCCAGTAGAATTTGATCCAATCAAAATATATATAAAACTAATTAAATCTTATTCAACTTAGAATTTGATTTGCATCCCTGAGATTAATTGAAATAAGTCTTGTTATCCAATAGGGATGCATATAATCAATCTAAAGCCAATCTAATTGAATCCAATTTAATTAGATCTGATCCAATCCCTATTGCTCAATCAAATTGAGCCAATTAACAACCATATTGTTAATTAATTATTTTTCTAATTTATTAACCATTAGTAAATAATTTATTGTAACTTTTGTAAAAGTTTAATCATCAATTATATTGAAAATTAAACCTTTCAATGATTCATAATCATCGATCAGCCATTTGGTCAGACAGATATTTCTGTGTGTGATCCCATAGGTTCGAACATAAGCTGGTAGCACAAAAATAATTTATGTACTAATCGATGTTACCATATAGCAATGGTTTTCGACATCCAGATAGGTCAAATATATGTCTAATAATACTCTAGAATCTATGTGGATATAGTTACCATATAATTCATCCCTTTGACTCTCGATGCTCAAAGACGACTAAGGGTTAAACTGTCAATCCAGAATGAGTGGTCCACATTATGTCTTAACCTCAAAAATTCTGTGACTCTTCACTAGGACTACTTTGGTCAAAATTTTGTTAAATTAAAATATAATGATGCATCATCTTCAATTTTATTTAGAACGATCAATCCCATCTTGACTCGCATTCAAACTTCATAAGTACTTGACTGTATCCAAAAATCTTTCAGCATCGAATTAGAAATTTGGATAGTCTGACACCAAATCATAGTGAGTTGTTTGCAAGTCACCGAGGTAGCCTCAGGTCAGAGGGATACTTATATCCATATCCCATCAGAGTAACCCTTGACAGTAGAGTACTCTAGAAGTGATCACGCTCAGTGAAATATACTGCTACATATCATCTGTATGCCATACCCATGTCATCACATACCTTGGTTAAGAAGATAACTAACTAATATGGCACACAATGACCTACACTCGATATAATTATCGTCTTTGTAATAATTGTATCATTTGGTCATGAGCAGGATTTAAGAACCACATGATAAATTTTTCTTTATTATTTTAGAAGTAGCTCTAAGAACTTCATTATAACATATGAGTTCTATTTAGGAAGATGTATTCTTTATGATAAATCTATCAAATAATATTTATTATTTTATAATTCATATATATGTATGGAGCATAATCATCTACAACGTAGATGATTGACTTTAGGATATAATTTCCAATAACTTTCACTTGGACTAAAGCCAATCAGATTGGTATCAAATACCCATCTTCCATTTGAGATCATCGAACTCATTAGATCCGATTGCTCTAGTTAATGGATCGGTCAAGTTCTCCTTTCGATCGATCTTCTTAAGGTCGACTTTATTTTGATCTTATCGAACAAGATAATTGCAATACAAAATATATTTGATCTTCAGATGGAATATCAGTTCTTCAACTTGAGCTATACTCTAGTACTGCTATCAATACAGAAGGACTGGACTATCAACAGAGGGTGCCACTCTAAGCTCGCTGATGAACTTTCATGACCAAACAACTTCTTTACCAACATCAAATGCTGCAAAAAACTCCGTATCACAAATAAAACTGACTACTGACTATTGCATGGAACCTTTCTAGCATGTCGCTCTTTCTTTTAGGATAAAAATATAATTTGACATAATTTTGTCACTTCAATCTGACTAGAAACTGAAATCAATATTCTACAGATTTTAAGTCAGACTCTCCATAAATGAGCCATTGATTCTTAGTATTTCATAAATACTTAAGGATGGTTCTAATAACCTTTCAAATCTTTATGGAGAGCAGAGATGACAATTAAATTTTTATTCTCTGTAATATAGGGACGTCATTCCTGATTAAGAGAATTTCATCCAGACAATATAAAGAATACTTTTACAAAACTATCAGCCCACTATACATACAGAATTCTGCTTCATTCTTAACGAAGCCATATGTTCAAAATATATGTTCCAACTTTGAGAAGCTTGATTCAATCCGAATGGACTTGAGGATTGCTACAAGAAAAATATCTCATCATAGTCAACACTATAATTTTGATAAAATTCTTTGACAATCGGACAGAATTAATAGGCCTCCACCTTTCCGTCTGCACCTCTATCCATCTAAAATCCACTTAGACGCTATGGGTCTCATCCATTCAGGTGAATCAATGAATATCCATACATCATCGATCTTTATGGACTTCATTTCAGATTTAATGACTCCAAACCACTTCTTAAAGTTAGATCCCTATATGGCATCCGTATGGGAGATCAAATCTCCATCTCGAACCTAGAAATCGAAGTATCTGTTCGACTGATATGGTACTCTACCATATCTACTCAAGGATGCCTTTACATCGGGCTCCAAAATTAATCTAATCAACTTTGATTCTATTAGTTTGTGTCAGAGTCAGTTCCTCTACCTATCAAGCTTCACCAAGCTTGCTCTTAACGGTATCAATTTCTTCACTAAAATTTTTTTTTTCAAAAAGAATGCCTTAAGATTCATGAATATCTCATATCTATTAGAAAGGTAGAAAAAATATTTCTAATATAATATTTATCAAATCAAAATCTAAGCTAGTCGATTTGTAAACATTTCACATAAGTTCGGCATCTTAAACTCTAAGATAAGAGAGCATCGAATTAACCAGATCCATATTTCATATGAAATTTTGGTGACCGATATGCTCGAAATATTCTTGAGTATATATCAAATAGTCTTTAAAACATAACCTCAGGCAGACCAGCAAATCCACAATGGATCAAACCATATCTAACAAAGTTTGATTTTTTCTTTCAGACACCCTTTTATACGTGGTATCCCAAGAGAGGTCCATTGAGAGAGAATCAAATTTTTTTTAAGACATGTCAAAAACTTACTATAAAGGTATTCACTTCATCAGTCTAACTGATGAGTTCTGATACTCTTTGCAGTTTATTTTTCTATCTCATTATGAAATCATTTGAATATTTCAACCAATTCAAACCGGTACTTCATAAGCAAGATGCATCCATATCAAGATAGATCGTCTAAGATTTTAATAAAGTAGTAAAGTCCTCCTCTGGCATTTATGTTCATGAGTACAAATACATCAATATGTATCAAACTCAGAACATCATTAGCTTATTCACCATTTATAATAAAAGGTGATTAATTATAATAAAAGGTGACTAAGTCAACTATGTCAAAGGTAGGCTTCAGTGACATTATCTAATCTAGAGTGCTAGTTAGATGTGTACATTACACAAACAGGCTGTGGTACTAAGTTTGTATCATTTTCAATTGTCCACTCATTATTGCAGTATCATTCACAATGATATTACAATAATCATTTTTATTGAGCCCATCAATAAGATTGGACAATAGTAACAATCACTTAAAATGATATCTTCAAAATTAAGAATAAGCTCGACGATTCCTAATGTTAAGACTGGAACAGACTTCAATTTCTTACATTTAGGAGTTCTCTTGTCATTTTCAAACCTTCTACTATCCTAAAGTCTTTTGTAACTATTTACAAATATGACTTGTACTGTCGGTATCCTATACCTAGGTAGTAGTATTATCAATAGAGAAACTTTAAGGAGTTATCATATAACTATCTTGACCAGCAATCATTTGCTGATTTTTCTTTTAAGTCTGTTTGGATTAGCCCGAGACTTCTTAATCAATTCGCTAAAAAACTATACTCAACTTCTGATACTGGCTATCGAAGTTAGGTCTGATAATATTTTCACTGTCTAACAGTGAACATAACGATAATATTCTAGTATTTTTAAAAATAAAATAATTAACTTATTAGTATATGAACTATTTTAAACCTAAAGATTTAGATTTTAGTCTAAAAGTTCTCCTACTATTTTATATGAATTGATAGCATCTATCTTCAATTTGAGGAATTATCTTAATTCTTTAGTGGGTATTAGAATCCACACAGACTGCATATAAGTTCGAGGATAGCTTGGTCAATCCATATGCACTTATGGGTAGGTTCTTAACCAATTATTTCTTCAAATAATTTTTAATATTTAATTTAGCTTTAGATTTTATTTCAGTAGGCAATGGATCTCCACTGAAAGTCTCGATTAGGTCAAACCATTAACATGAACCTACTCAGTGATTCTAGCCAAAGAATGATCAGGTCCAAGGATGGCTCGATCAATCCAACCATTCATCAGATAGTTCAACAGAGTCATCATATGATGAATGATAATTTCATCATTTAGAGAGAATATCAGATGGATGGTGCCTGTAATATGAATAAAAAATAATAGATCCATTATCATTCATCTTAATAGGAGGCTATGATCTAGTTATCACCATAACCAGCTTATTTTAGAGATTTAATAATTTAGAAGATTTAATTAATTTTGAGAAGAGAGAAGAAAAGATCAATCAGTAGACCACAATCCTCCCACTAACTTTACCAAGTCACTAAATCAGGTTAGGTCATACTGATTGAACTAGCACCTAGATCAGTCACACTAATCAACCTTAATAGCATGGGCTAACTCGAATCATTTAGTACCCTAATCAAAATTTAATTCATCAAATTGGCCAGGTAAGTAAGATTAATGGGAGGGTCTACTAAGCTTGTCTTACGCACAATCGAAATGATCAGATAAGTCACTTTCAATTAAAAATCACCGGTCAAATTGTCAAACTTACCTTAGATACCAATTGGTTAACCAATTTTGATTTGACCAACTTAATGATTTGGATTCAACCACTGAGCCACAATCAAGATCTATTTGGTCTAATCAAAGATATGGACTTGACCATCTATAACTATTATATTAGAGAAATTCTGATTAATCTAATTCAATATTTAATTAGACTTAATCAATTTCTCTACATGATCAATCAAATCTTTGATTCTAACTTTAGATCTAATCTAATTAAAGAGAAGGACCTGATTTGAGCTAACCCATGCCTCATGTTTTATATAACGTCATTAGATCTCAAATCATAATTCTAGATCTATTCAGTTCAATACTTAATTCTCAATTAAGTTTTTGCATCAATATGGTTAAGATTTTAAAATAATTTTTTATATAAATCTTTTACATTAAATCATAAAATTTTTTAGATCAAATCTAAATTTTTATAATTTTAAATTAAAATAATTTTGATTAAATAAGATTAGATGTAACTAATTTTTTCACAACTTGTATCACATACAACAACACCAAGGGTTTCAAGATCTAAAGTTTTGCAAGAAAGTAAGTTTTCTTCTTCATAGAACCTCACAGTGGCATCCCTACACACCATAAGAGCACCCCATTGAATGGAAAGAGAAGGTTATATAACCTTACTTGCTCCTATAATTGGATGGCCTGGTAATTATCCAATCTGAGTACTTTGCTACACAGAACATCTAATCTAATTCACATATCATATATGCAAAAATTTAAATCTAATCTAAATTATATTAGATTTGATTTTATATTAGATCATATCTAAAATCAGATCATAACACATCTCATATATTACTAAATCTAGATTTCAACTCTACATGCATATATGTTTATATCATAACGAACCTTCGCTCTAATACCATTTGAAGGGAAGCGTGGTGGTTTTGTCCATACATTTTTAAAAATTTATAGTGAAATATGCATAGATTAAATAATTTAATCTATAATGCATGCATAGATCAAATCTAAAACTATCACACACAAATAATGACATGAACTAATATTTATGTATGTAAATCTGAAATCAAAAATTCAGCAAGTATAGATCATATCTATATATAATTAGATCATATCTAAATTTATATTTAGATCATATCAAATATGAATTGAATTCAAAACTTTATATCTGAGTGTGGATAGTAGATCATCACATCTAAAATCTGTAGTAATTGATTCTTCATGATGCTCGACAGCTGCACATGTATTCGGCCTCTACGAATATCCACATGAAGTCCTTATGCTATCGATCTCTTCGAGAGTGCTAGCTCGTGAAGACATCATACTTTGGTTGATTTAAGAGGAACACAAAGAAGCTGAAAAATAAAGAGATTCTCTTCTTTTCTTTTTAGATCCACGCATCAGATTTCTACAATAGAGATCAAGAGAAGAACCATTTCTTCTCAATTCTCCCACGCACAAGAGAGAAGCTTTCTCTTTTCCTTTCATGCCTTTAAGAAGAACTTTTCTTCTCTAATTTTTTATGATAAAAATTAGATCTAATCTAATTTTTTATATTAAAAATTATATAAAATCTTAAGCTCTAAAAGAATCTAAAAGAGAGACCCAAGAGAAGAACCATTATTCCCTCTTCTTCTCCCTTTTTCTCTTTGATCTAGAACTCTAGGAAGCCCCAAATATCCAACCAAATTTTTTTGATATTTTTTTTTCAAATTTTATATTAAAAGTTAAATTTAATCTAATTTTTATCTTAGAAAAAAATAAAAAAATCTAGAAGAAGAACTCTTTCTCCAAGATTGCGCACAAGAAAGAAGATCCTTTTTCTTCCTTCTCTTTCTCTCGTTGAGAAGAATTTTTCTTCTTTAATTTTTTGTTATAAAATAAGTAAGAGAAACTCTCTTTGATGCCAAAGACCTAGCTGTAAAAACTTTAAAAAATCTCTTTTGAAGAGGGGGAGAGATGAGGGGCTTTGCGCATGGGGTTGTGGGGCATCCAACTCTTAGACGCCCCTCACCTTTTTTTTTTCTTTTTGAGTGACAACAAGAGAGGGAGGGATGCTTCATATCTCATGGAAGAAATAAGGGGGCATGGCACTTTAGTGGGGCATGGAGATTTCTCAATGTAAAGAGAGGTGGGGCGTGAGGAATAAATATCACATGGGGTTTTGAGTTGGTTTAGTCCTATTCCAAATAGGATTCAAGAATCTCATTTTAACTCTAACTAACCCTTGGATCCAATCCTAATCAATTTAAGAATTAGTTATAATAAACTAACTAATTAGGTCCTAGCCTAATTATGAAATCAATTAGGTCCCAATCCAATTGGAGAATTAGTTAGATTAAATCTCTGTTGATCTAGGGATTGATTCTTAATGGATATCAGAGAAGTTATTTGATAATAGGATTTGATCCAATCAAATCTATTATCCAATAAGATTTAATCCAATCAAAATCTATATAAAACTAATTGAATCTTATTCAACTTAGAATTTGATTTGCATCCCTGAGATCAATTGGAACAAGCCTTGTTATCCAATAGGGACGCGTCCAATCAATCCAAAGTCAATCTAATTGAATTCAATTCAATTAGATCTGATCGAATCCCTATTGCTTAATCAAATTGAGTCAATTAATAATCATATTGTTAATTAATTATTTTACTAATTTATCAATCATTAGTAAATAATTTTTTGCAACCTTTGCAAAGGTTTAATCATCAATTATATTGATAATTAAATCTTTTAATAATTCATAATCGTCGATTAGCTATTTGATCAGATAGGTACTTCTATGTGTATGATCCCATAGGTTTGAACCTAAACTAACAGTATAAAAATAATTTTTATACTAATCGATATTACCATCTAGCAATAGTTTTCAATGTCTGGATAGGTCGAATGTATGCCTAGCAACACTCTAGAATCCATGTGGATATAGTTACCGTATAATTCATCCCTTTGACTCTCGATGCTCAAGGACAACTAAGGGTTAAACTGTCAATCCAGAATTAGTAGTGTACATTGTGTCTCAACCTCAAAAATTTTGTGACTCCTCACTAGGACTATTTTGGCTAAAATTTTGCTAAATTGAAATACAGTGATGCATCATCTCTAATTTTACTTGGAGCAGTCAATTCTATCTTGACTTGCACTCAGACTTCACAAGTACTTGACTGTATCCAAAAATTTTTTATCATCGAATTAAAAATTTGGATAGTCTGGCACCAAAGCATAGTGAGTTGCTTGCAAGTCATCGAGGCAGCCTCAGATCAGAGGGATACTTATACCCATATCCCATCAGAGTAATTCTTGACAGCAGAGTACTCTGAAAGTGATCATGCTCAGTGAAATATACTCCTACATATCATTCGTATAGCATATTCGTGTTACCACACATCTTGATTAAGAAGACAACCAACTAATATGGCACACAATGACCTACACTCGATACAATAATCGTCTTTGTAATAATTGTATCATTTAATTGCGAGTAGAATTTAAGAACCACATGATAAATTTTTTTTTATTATTTTGGAAGTAGCTTTAAGGACTTCATCATTACATATGATTCTATTTAGAAAGATATATTTTTTATAATGAATCTGCCAGATAACATTGATCATTTTATAATTCATATATATGTATGGAGCACAATCATTTACAACCTAGATGATTGACTTTAGGACATAATTTCCAACACCATCAGGGCCCAATGGGGGCGCGCATGTAGGAGTTTTCGAAGTGGGTTCTTCCCAACCCAAGAGGGTCAGACCCTCGAAATTTGATGTAGGCCGTGATCTTATGAATCCCAGTGGGTAGAATTCCAGGCCCAGTGGGTCCAGATAGGTGCCCATCAAGTCAAGCAAGGGTAAAGACAAGGTCCTAGTCCTTCTAAAGGTTTGTGAGGAGTCAGCATATGGCATTGAAGGCCCTAGGGTCTTCATCTTTTCTGCCACAAGCTCGAGGATGGAGAGGAGGGCCTTGGTCTAGTCGAAAGAGGTGGCATCTGACCCGGGGGTCCTAGTTGAGGAGGGACATTTAGATTAGGGGCTAGGGCCTTTGATGGAGCATGACTTGATGCTCTCAAGGGGAGAGAGTTTAGTGCAAATGGATGTGGTGGGGGGAAGCCTAGTCCAAGACCACGAGGATGCTGTTGTCCTACTGTGATAGGTCATCTAAGGGGAGGGAGAGAGTTTGTCTATAATGGACTTGGCAGTTACTGGATCAGATGGAGATGTTTGTTGTGTAGGATCTCGATACCTATCATTGCAGCAAGAAGCAAGAGAGAAGAAATAAATAGGACACACAATCAATTTACATGGTTTGACCCAAGTGCCTACATCCATGGGACATGCAAGGCTTCACTTCTGAGAAAGAACAAAATACAGAGGAGATACAATCTCAACTCTCAATCCTCTCTTTCAACCTCAAAGCACTCATCCATACAATACTCTCAAAGTAATCCTAAGAAGGCTCTCTTACAATTTATAGTACCAGGATCCTCGACACTCCTGGACACTCTCTATGAGAATCTCAGCCTCTATATCATGCCCCAGCCTATCCCTACCCTCACGATCACTCCATAGGCTGTTCTCAAGATATTCCCAGCTATTTGATGCCTCTGGCACTCTCTGAGACTTACTGATGATCTTCCTAAGATATCTTTTTCAATGCTGCACTGATACCGAGCCTCTCTCAGCCTCGCACCACCAGGGATGCGCTACTGCATGCTCAATGCTTCCTACCTCGGCCTCTGCACCACCCTGCTGAGATTTCGAAGCTCCTAAGACCCTCTATTCCTCTGGCCATTAGTCTTCTTATAAGCCCCAAACCCAAACCCTAGAGAATATGCTGTCTGATCCATGTCGCAGGCCTTCTTTTCCATTAGATCATGCATCTTGTAGCCCGATCAAGCCTCTTAATCATCCAAATCATGATCGAGACCTCCCACAACCATCGGATCACATGTAGGATCATCCCTCATTCGTCTGATTGCACAAACACCCAAGGATTGATTAGGTTCATTTGATGCAATTATTGGGAGGGCATGGCTAGGATTTGGGAGAGGATTGATCAGACTCTTGACACTGCTGACTAGCTTTAGCACTTTTTGGGGCACCAGGTCTAGCACCTTTCAAGAATTGCTTGAGATCACTATCTGGTTCTCATTTTCACTAATGGCCTACTGATGCCTAGGGGTCCATTTTGGTTTGAGAAGTTCTATACTCTTTATTTGAGATCGTGGAATTTGATTCGGGAGATTTTGAGGATGCTAGTTTATGGGGATGCATGGTATCGGGTCTTTCGAAGACTGGAGCTTGCCAGATGTAGACTTCTCTAATGGAATAGACTTAAGGTTGGTGACATATTTAAGTGGATTGAGAGGGCCAAGGTGGATATTATGAAACTACAGAGGAGAGAAGATCAGGAGGAGGGTCTCCAGGAGCTTGACTTGATGCAGCTTTGATTTAAACTTTTGGAGCACCATTCTTTGCTGAGACAGGAGATGCTATGGAGGTAGAAGTTGAGAGTGTAGTGGATCAGAGAGGATGATAAAAATATTAGATTCTTTCATTAGTCTACATGACTGGGAGGTCCGCCAATCACATCAGGCAGCTGAGGGAGAGTGATGGTAGATTGGTGGATGATAGTAAGGAGATCGAAAAATAGATCTTCAAGTTCTTTAATCATATTAGATGGTGCCCTTGGGTGAGGATACCCCCTCCAAGGGTCCTGGCCTATGATCCATGTCGTCGATCAAAAACAATAAGGTCCTGGCTCACCTGATGTCTGCTAAGGAGGTTCGAGGGGCCCTCTGGTGTCTTGGAGAGGATAAGGCCTTTGGGCCAAATGGGTTCCCCCTCTTTTTCCATTGGTGTTGGCCTATCATCCAGGATGAGATGGTGGAGGCTGTACATATGGTGTTCGACTCTAGAGATGTTTCGAAGGAGTGGAAGAAGACTTTGATCACTCTCATCTCGAAGCACCCTGATGCATCCACTCTGGGGCACTTCAGACCAATCAGCCTTTGCATCACTCTTTACAAAGCGTGTGCTAGGATTTTGGTTAGGCAGTTGAAGTTGATTATCCCTCATCTAATCAGTCCTGAGCAGGGAGCCTTTGTTAGTGGCTGGTGCATCTTCGACAATATCCTCCTCATCCATAAGTTTATGCATGATTTGTACCATGCCCCCAGTCGATGAAGTCTTTTGGCGATCAAGTTAGACATTGAGCAGATGTATGATCGGATGAGTTGGCACTTCTTGTGACAGACACTTCAGGAGCTCGACTTCCATGATAGGTGGATCGATTAGATCATGGACTGTATGGAGCATCGAAGTTTTTCCATCTTGATTAATAGTGCTCCGATGGAGTTTTTTTCACTCGATGATTGGGCTTCTCCAAGGTTGCCCTTTTTTTTCTTATTTGTTCATCTTATATGTTAATGCTCTATCCCAGACATTGAGGATGGTGGTTCAAGGATCCATATTGGAGCCTTACTAGCCCACCCTTGGGGTCTAGCCTCTTTGAATCTTCCTTTGCAGATGACTATCTTTTGATTGGTCGAGTCTCGATCTGGAATGTGAGGTATTTTGCTTCTATCGTCAAGGCCTATTGTCAGACTTTGGATCAACTGGTGAATCTGCAGAAGTCCACAGTCATCTTCAGCCCCAAGATGAAGGCTTGGATGAAGCAAGCGATTTGAGAGAAATTGGTGATTCAGGTGCAAACCAGGGCCCTGACCTATCTGGGGGTTCCTCTCATTAGTTGGCATCTTCGGAGGGCTGATTGTAGGCACATGGAACAGCCGATCTAGGATCATCTCGAGGGTTGGCATGCCAACGCCCTCTCCATGATGGGTAGGACGATGCTGTTGAGATCGATCTTGAGTTCTATACCTGTTTACCACCTGATGAGCATGATTGTGCCAAGCTTTAGTCTTTGACAGTTGAGCAGCTTATCCAATAGTTCCTATGGGGTTCAGGGTGCATTGGTCGTGGGCTCCACTTGCTGTCCTAGGAGGTGGTCCGCTAGCCGATGGAGGATGGAGGCCTTGGGATTCAGTTTCTATTTGTCAGGAGGGAGGTTATGATTACCAAGCATGCCGTCATATTTCTTGCTCGCTTGGACTATTTGTGGACCAGAGTTATAAGGGCTTGATACGTGCATGGAGTCAGGGGATCGAGGTTCGGGCCACTCACGTCTACTCCATTTGGAAGGAGATCTGTGCTTACACCCCAATAGCTTTGGCCTAGATTAGATGGCTGATTGGGGATGGGAGGTCAATGGATGTGAGCTAGGATGCTTGAATTTTCAGCTTGCCCCTTGTCCAATTATTGACCTTCATCAGCACAGAGGCGGATGACCAGCTTTATGTCTATGATCTGAACACTATTGATGGTAGGGGTTGGAGAGCAGAGGACATCACCCATCTGTTTGGTGGCCAGCTTACAGATCAGATCCTCATTATCTCGATTCCTATCCACTGTTGTGACAACTCGAGGGTGTGGGGCTATTCTTGCTGACCAAAAGCTTCCATGAGAGATATGTCCAAGATATGTAGGCCTGTAGCGAGTACTAGGATCGAGGCAGCTTGGATCTGGAGAGTGGCTGCTCATCCCACGATGAGATTTTTTCTCTGAAATGTTGCTTGAGATCGACTTTTGATGCGCACTTTACTCAGGGGTAGGTGTATGGAGCTTACGATTTCTTATCCAATTTATGTGCTGAAGGATGAGTCGATAGAGCATGCCCTCCTATGATGCCCGAGAGCGAAGATGATATGGAGGGTGGGTGGTCAGCCATGGGAGGCGAGTAGCGGTCTCTGGCTGGACCACTTCTAGATGCGATCCATCGGAGGACTACTGAGAGATTTATTTGTGCCTTGGGGGGTAGGGTGGAATATATTGCCTACCAGATCTAGCATTTTAGAAATTGCTTGGTCTTTGAAGCTGAGATAATTTTCACTCACCGTGTGCAGGAGAGAGCTTTTTTCTTGGCCACTGAGTATAACCGCTTCGATGCTACCGGTCTGCTCCTTGATGCCTTCAATTTCTAGGGCCCCCATACTACTCCTACAGTGATCTAGAGGATTATTTTTATTTTCTGAGGGCCCTCTCCTTCAGGGTGTGTCAAGGTAAACTTTGATAGTAGCATCAGAGATGGTAGGGGTGGTGCTTGATTTATCATCTAAGGACCTGATGCTAGATTACTGATGGTAGGAGAATCACATTTCTTTGAGTCTTTCACCCCAGGAGCTGAGCTTCGTGCTGCCTGGACAGGCATGATTTGTGTCCGATAGAAACTGCAGGCTGAAAGAATTATCATTGAGGAAGACTTAGCCACCATGATAGGCTAGATTCAGAGCGACATGATGTAGTCGAAGGTCCATCCGCTCTTTTCCAATATTGGGTCCTACCTTTGTGACTTCACTGTGGTTTCTAGTTAGCACATCTTTTGAAAGGCAAATAGCATCGTTGATTAGGTCACCTCCGATATGGTTGAGCACTATTGAGTTTAGGTGTTTTATGCTTGCAAATTTGAAACTATTTTTCAAAACAGACAGCAGAAGACTAGATTAAAACACTTTTAATCTATGGATGCATAGATCTAATCTAAACACCTATAGATCTAGTTCATATAATAAAAATAAAATGAATATGCATCTGATTTCAATATGAAAATAAATTAGATGATCGAATCACCTATCTGTAGTGCTACTTTTCTTCTTCGAGATATGGATCTGAAGATGTCTGCAGATTCTGATGAAGCTGCACACACATCCGACCTCTACGAAAATCCACATAGAGTTTATGTAGATCAAGAGCATCCGAGATCATCAAGGTGCTAGATCTCTTTCAGATCTCTCTCCTTTGATTTCGATCTCCTTCTACTCTTCGTAAGATCGAAGAAGATGATCTAAAGAGAAAACTGTGAGTGAACACCTTTCGTGCAGGATCGGAGGAAGAGAAGAGGCAATTTGGGATGAGAGAACTCCTTCTCCCTTTCTTTTTTCTCTCTCACTGTTGGTGCACTAGGGATTGGGCATTTGGAAGTAGGGGCACCACTCTTAAAAGTTCTACGATGAAAACATACGTAGAAATCTCGTATCTCTCATGTATGGCATCCCAAATCAATCTCCTATTTAAATCCAATGCCTCATCCCTTTATCCTATCCATCTAGAGATTAAAATTTAAGTTTAAATCAAATTTAAATTTAAAATAAAAGATAAGGATAAGAGTTGATAAAGAGAGACTCTTAAGAGGGGGTGCCAACACCCGAATGTGCGCCCCCCTCTCCCTCTTATTTTTCATGTACGATGCCAATTTGATATTGGCACCCTACTCTAGGCATGAGAGAAGAGAGAGAGTCCCAATAAAATAAGACTCTGGCATCTAATGCAATTTGGGTTCAATCTGGGTTCAATTCGAACCCAATTCGTTCTAGACTCAATCCTAATCTAATTAGGATTCAAATCTGAAATTCAAATAATCAAATTAAACTTAATTAAATCAAGTTTAATCAAACTAAATTTGATTTAATTATTTAGGACTTGATCCCTAATTTGATCTCATTAAACTGCATTACAACAATTACAATTAAGTCCTTCTTGCTAACTATTAGCAGATTCTCTACTTGTATTTTATAAATTGATCCAAATTATAAATCATATTGATATTTGATCATAATCCAACCGTTTGATTTAATCAAACTTCTATTATGTATGATCCCATAGATTCTCTTCTTTTTGATAGTGAGACATACTATGATCTCCATCATAGTGTCAATAACATATTTTTCAATGAATTGAAATAATTCCAACTCACACCCATCAAGGATCATTGATCTAAAATGATCCTAATGAGTTCTCACAATCTACTAGTGATGCCTAGCAGCATGTGATGGCAATCTAGTAGAATAAAATAAATAGAATCCTTAGATGTAGTTACCATATGATTCAGTTTTTCTATTGTGAGTTCTGACAAGATGAAAATTATAGAAAACTCATCAAATCCAAACATCTGTCATATGCAAGATTCAATTAGCTTGAGTCCAAATTATGAAACTCATAGAAACTCTTTTTCATCAATCATCATGCTATAGTCACAGACTTAAGGACTCAGCTTCTCAAATCTCATAGCATTACATATCTACTAAGATCAATAGATCCCATCTAGGTGTGCATCCTACTCCTACAATGAATCTACAGTAGCCAACATATACTACAAGGATTCAAATGGCTAAGAGACCATGTTTATGTGCAGTCAAACTACAGCAACCTCACTGTGAGTAGCTGAGATACCATAGGTCAAAGAATCATTCACACTACTACAACATCGAGAAGATCACTGACGAATGAGTAGATATTTATGTGATCTCTCATATGATCATGCTCGACCACCCGCACTGTCGCTCAGTGTCTCCACACTATAACTCGAGACTCATCTATCTCGAAAGAAGTGATCCATGTATTGATCTAATCAGATCATTCACTATCTTTATGATGATCCATCGATCGAAAGTAATTTAAAAATTAATCATATATATCTCAAATTCTCAATTCATGAGAATATATCTTTAAGTTATTAATTCTTTGGATAATTTAAGAAAATATTACATAAGAATGAAAATAAAATTGCCCACTTGATTGATAAATCAATATTTTAAGTATAAATTTATATTTTAAAAAATTATAATGCGTCTATCATATTGACTTCTAGGACATACATCTAACAATCTTTCACTTGCACTAAAGTCAATTGGCCATGAACCTAAGTCTCATCTTTTTAAGATGGACTTTAGTCTTTTATTTGCTCAACTGCTTTGTCAGTGGCTTTGCTACATTGTTCACAGAGTCTACTCTTCGCATCTTATTGTATTTCTTCTTGAGGTGTCATGTATAATATGAAACCGCCGCTCAATGTGGTTGGACTTTTGATGAGATCTGGACTCCTTAGCAAGTGCTATGACACTGTTATTGTTGCAGTACAGTGTGATGGCATTTGATGGTATTACACCATATTTCACGATAAATTTTTTATACTAGAAGGCTTTTTTTGAAGCATCCGAGGTAGCGATATATTCAGCTTCCATTGTCGAATCCACAATGATAGGTTGCTTGAAATTTTTTCAGCTAGTAGCACTATCGTTGTATACGAACACACATCCTGATATATATTTTCTATCATCAGGATCAGATATAAAGTCTAAATCAGTGTATCCTTCAATCCATAACTCAGATCCTCCCCTAAAGATCAAGAACAAATCTTTAGTTCTTCTTAAGTACTTAAGGATGTTCTTCACAGCTATCCAGTGCTCTTCATTTAGATTTGACTGATACCTGCTCATGATGCTCACAGTGAAAATAATATTAGGTCGCATACATAACATGGCATACATGAGGCTTCCTATAGCTGAAGTATAAGGGATCCTGCTCATGCACTGAATCTCCTCATATGTGCTTAGGCACATTTTCTTGGAGAGACTGATACATGTCAAGGGGTAGGAGTCTCCTTTTAGAGTTTTTCATACTGAACCTCTTCAGTACTTTCTGTATGTACATTTTCTGTGAAAGATCAAGTATCCTTTTAGATCTATCTCTATGGACTTTTATTTTCAGAATATAGGATCCCTCTCTTAGGTTTTTCATAGAGAATTTCTTGGACAACCATCTTTAATCGAGGTCAGCATAAGAATATCATTCTTAATAAGGAGGATGCCATCTACATACAGTACAAAAAATATGACAGCACTCTCTCTAATCTTTTTGTATATACAAGGTTCCTCCTCATTCTTAATGAAATCAAACGATTTGATCGCATCATTGAACGAGTGTTTTAACTTCAAAAATCTTGTTTTAATCCATATATGAATCTTTGTAGCTTACAGACTTTATGATCTTCATCACTGGAAGTGAAACCTAAAGGCTGCTTCATATGAATATTTTTCTCAAGTTATCTATTTAGAAATATAATTTTCATGTCTATCTGCCATATCTTATAATCGTAAAAAGCTATAATGATAAGTAGTGTGTGAATGAATTTAAGCATGACCACAAATAAAAACGTATCTTGATAGTCAATGCCTTCTTGCTGACTATAATCTTTAGCCACAAGCCTAGCTTTATAGATCTCTACCTTACCATTTGTACTTATTTTTTTTATAGATCTATTTATATCCAATGGATACTATATCCTCTGGTGAATCCATTAAGGTCCATACTTGATTCGAGTTCATTGAGTCAATTTTTGACTTTATAGCATTCAATTATTTTTCGGAGTCAATGTAAGATATCACCTCATCATAGATTTTGGGATCATCTCTGTGACCCTTATCTCCTACAAAGAATATTTCCTCTACATTTTCTATAAGCATACCCAAGTACTTTTTAGGAGGATGGGAGACCCTACTAGACTTAGAGGTGGAGGAGGTACTATATCTACTGGCTCAGTATTAATGAGTTTGACAAGATCTACAGCTTGTTGTTCTTCGAAGAATTTTTCTTTGAGCTCAATCGACCTCCCATTGCTATCATTCTGGATAAACTGTTATTCAAAGAATGTGGTGTGTCAACTCACAATCACATTATGATCGTCTAAAAATTAGTATCCTATTGACTCTTTAGGATATCCTATGAAGTGAGCTTTTATAGATCTAGCGTCTAACTTGTTTGCCATTTGTCTTTTGACATAGACTGAACATTCTCAAATCTTGAGATGATCAAGATTCGATTTCTTAGCATGCCATATCTCATACGGTATGGTACGAACGAATTTAGAGAAAATTTTATTTAATAAGTATATTGCAGTTAGTAAGGCATATCTCAAAAAATTCAAGGATAAGTCAATGAAGCTCATCATGGACTGAACCATATCTAATAGGATTCTATTCCTTCTTTCGGATATCCTATTGAGTTGAGATATACTAGAAGGAGTCCATTACGAGAGAATATCATTTTTTTGAGATAACTCAAAAATTTTTTATTAAGATATTTTTCTCTTCGATCTGATCGAAGAATCTTATGAGATTTTTCTACTTCATTTCTGAACTTCTTGAACTTTTCAAAGGCTTCAAACTTATGTCTCATAAGAAACATATATCCATACTGTGAGTAGTTATCGGTAAAGATGATGAAGTGGTGATAACCATCCCTGGCCTGTACATCAAATGGACCACACATGTCAATGTGTACCAGGATAAGTATTTTAGTGGTCCCTTCTTCATATCCTACAAAGAATAATTTGATCATTTTTTCTTGAAGTTAGGATTCACAAACTAGATACAACTCAGAATTCAATGAGCTAAGGATACCATCCTTTTTCAATTTATTTATCCTGTCTTCTCTAATATGGCCAAGCCTAAAGTGCCACATATACTTGTGGTTTACGTCATCTCTAGGTCTTTTATGACCTACAGTACTCACTATTTGCTCATTTATATTCACATATACATCAACATGCAAGTGATATAGACTGTCAATTAATAGACTACGTACAACTAATTTATTTTAAAAATAAATTGAATAAAAGTCTTTATTAAAATTGAAATTAAATTCATCCTATGCTAGTACAGATATAAAAATCAAATTCTAATTAGCTATAGGTACATAATAATGATCTTTCAAAATTAATCTAAATCTTGATGATAATCGAAGAGGATAGATTCCAACAGTTTCAGTAGCAATCTTTACTTCATTGCCGATCCGAAGGATCATCTCTCCATGCCTCAACCCTCTACTTTCTATCAGATCCTGCATAGAAGTATATTTTTGGATATTTAAATCATAGTCTAATACCCAACTAGAAGTAGAGGATATTGTTAGAATAGATTTAATGATGAGTAAATTAGACATACCTTTTGAAGGTGTGTCACCCTTCTTGGTCTTTGGGCTTTTCAGATACAGTGGATAATTTTTCTTCTAGTGGCCATCAGTATTACAGTAGAAATATTTTTCTTTATCTACAGTCTTCTTCGGAGTGTCCTTCTTCAGCTTGTTCTCCTTCTTCTGCTTCTTTATAGAATTATTCTTCTTCTTCTAAGTAGACTTTTTCTTGGAGGAAGATGCCTACTCCACAGCAAGAACAGAGCTCTTTAAGCTCTTCAAGGTCTCCTTTGTAGTAACCAACATGTTGAGCAATTTGGATAGACTAGAGTCAAACTTGTTCATATGGTAATTTATAATAAATTGACTATATAAACTACTAAAGGATTGCAGGATTAAATCCACATGCAATTTCTTTTGTATAGTCATGCTGAGATGATAGTGATTGCAGGTAGTTTCATACATGTAATTTCAAAATTTTTTTAAAATTTAACACAGCGGATGATATTTAGATTAATCAAATTAATCTAGCATGCATTAGATCTGATTTAAAACTATCTATCATGGATTGTATGACATAAAAATATATGCATAATCTGATATCAAAAATTATAGATCATATTTATGAACAAGATCAAATCTACTAAGATGTTTGAGATCGAATCTTGATACCTAAGCATGGATCGATATTCACCATAGTTGGTAACCATAGTTTTGTCAGTTACTTCTAGCCACACAGATGTCCGACCTCTATAGGTATCCACACGAGGCTTTCAATTCAATGGATGTTCGATAATCGACGATCTCTCCAGGATGCTTGCTCTCTTGTAGAGATCTGCTCCTGATGGCTGATCGAGCTCCTTCTTCAGATCTATTGGACTCTTCTAGGAGGAGAAGAAGGACTTCGAAAGATATGAGGTGGAGGAATAAGATGGATAAGAGGAACTCTTTTCTTTCTTTCCAAAAACCTAGATCAAACCCTAGGGAACCCACGCTCAGACCTTGCACCCACTCTTTTCTTCCCTTTTTTCTTCTCGATGGGAAACTCAGAATTTTTCACATAAAAATCTATTTTTCACCCCATGCAAAAATCCCATTTTAATATTGGCATCCAAATGAGGGATAAGGATGGGGATAGTTAGAGTTTGAACTTGAATTCAAAGTTAAAACAAATTTTATCCTTATCAAAATTTAAACTTAAATTCAAATCAAAATTTGAATTCAATTTTTGAACCAGTCCTTACCCCAAACACTTGAGCATTGAGGAGGGATGAGAAACCTCCTTTTTGCATGGGAATACATCACACAAATTCAGAATTTGCATGAAGTCAAGAGGGGCATGGATAAGGTGTCAATCCATGCGATAAGTCCAATCGAATTGGACTCTTGGGTTGATCCAATTTGGTTCAATACAAAACCTATTTGGTTAGACCTAAAGAAGATTAGTGAACCTAATCCAATTAGCAACCTGATCTTCTTAATTAAATCCTAATCTAATTAAGAATTAGTTAAACTCAAATCCTGATCAAATCATGAATTAATCTTTGTTAGCGATTATGTTATCTTATAACCTAATTAGGTCAAACCTAATCAAATTCAATTTAATTAGACTTAATTTGTATCTCATTGCTCAATCAAATTGAACAAATCATTAATTTAATTACTAATTAATCCTCCTATAATTTACTAACTATTAGTAAATTATTTTATCATAGTTTTTACATAAGGTTAATATTGATGATTATATCATTCAACGATTCATAATCATTGATCAGCTATTTGATCAGACAAAAATCTTTATTGTGTATAACCCCATAGGTTCGAATACTAAGTCAGTATTATAGAAATTAATTTCTATACTAATCGAAGTGATCATCTAGCAATGATACTTGACGTCCGGATAGGTTGAATGATTGTAAAACAATATTTAAGAATCTTAGAATATGGTTACCATATAATTCATCCCTTTGACTCTCAATACTCAGGATGACCTCAAAGTTCAAACTATCAACTCTTAATCAATTCATCCGTATTGTGTCTCAACCTTATAAATCCTGTGACTCCTCATATGGATTATCTTGATCAAAATTTTACTTAATTAAAATACAATGAAGAATTATCTCTAAAATCTGGAGCAGTCAATCCTATCTTGACTCACACACAGACTTCATAAGTATTGAAAAATATGTTCCAAAAGACAATCATCAAGCTGTTGACGGTTGAGCAACCAAGTATGGTAATTGATTTGTTAATAAATAAAATATATTTTTGATATTTTCATCATAAGCTTTCATCTTCTAATGAACTTCATTGTTATGATGAAGTCTTTAGAACTATTTAAGTTCGATAAAAAAAAAATTTATCGATTAGTCCTTAAAACTGTTCACGATCAAATGATAGGCTGTTAATAAGGATGACAGCTTCTATCGAGTATAGGTCACTGTAGGCCATATGGGTTGGTTGTCCTCTTAATCAAGGAGTGTGGAGACACTGGTATAGCATACAGGTGAGATGTAAGAGTACATCATCATTGAACATGACCAGCTCTAGAGTATTCTGCTTTTAAGAATATCTCTGATGGGATATAGGTATAAGTGTCCCTTAGACCTGAGATCACCTCAGTGACTTGCAAGCAACTCACTGTGCTTTGGTACTGGACTAACTAAATTTCTAATTCAGTGACGAAAAGCTTCTGAGCATAGTCAAGTACTTACGAAGTCAGAGTATGATCAAGATGGGATTGACCACTCCAAGAGTTGGAGAAGAATGAGTCACTGTATTTCAATTTAGCAAAATCTTAGCCAGGATAATCCATCAGATGGATTTGATATTTTAAAATACAATATGGACAACCTGATTAGAGTTGACAGTTGAACTCTGAGGTATCCTATGATCATTTTGGTCAAGGGGATAAATTATTTGAAAACTATATCCGCATGGGTTCTAAGGATGTTGTTCTATACATTCGACCTATCCGATCATCGGATACCATTGCTAGATGGTCACTTCGATTGGTATAAAAATTTATTCTTGTACTATCGATTTAGGTTCAAATCTATGAGATCACACACATTAGAGTTCATGATCTGATCGGATGGTTGATCAATGATTAAGAATTATTCTAGTGTTAAATGATCAATACGATTGACATTTAACCTAGTGCAAGTATTGCAGGAGGATCAATTAGCAATTCAATTGCTAATTGACTTAATTTGATTAAGCCAATGGGCTGAGATTAAGTCTAATTAAATATAATTTAATTAGATTTAGTTTGAACTTGATTGGATCAAGTTCAATTAGTTTATTGGATAAACCAAGTGCAAGAAAAAAATTAGTCCTAGTTCAATTAGGACTTGGGTCAACCTAATTTTTAATTTGATTAAAATATTATATCAGATTTAAATCTAATTTAATCTGATTAAATTAAGTTTTTAATTAAGTTAAAACCTATTTTAATTAGATTGATCTAATTTTGGTTTGATTTGATTTGAGAAATCAAATTAAAACAAGTCATAAGATAGAATCCTAGTAAGACTAGGATTCCACCTTGCGCCATATAAGCCCCCCGCATGCCCTCTCTCTTATTCTACGCCAATCCCCTCTTATTTTGTGTGACAAAAGCCCTCTCCCAGGTCTTTCCCATGTCCAAAAGGTTTTCTCTCTTCTTTCATACATGAAAAGTGGTTGTGGATCAAATCAAAGCAGGAATAAGTTTGGATTTCAAATTCTATGAGATAGAGTTTTAGAAATCCAAAACTCTTTTCTTTTTGCATTGAATTTATCCAGATTTTTTTTGAAATTTTTATGACTTTTAGGATATACATTGTGCACCCTTTGCGGGTGGTCCATGTATAAAAATAAGGAGGAGGCACTCAAGAATTGGGCGCCCCTTATCTTGTCATGTTTGGATAAGCCTTGACTAGGTATTTGACCTAGACAAGGACTCTATCATATCTCTCTTTATAAAATGAGTTTCTTCATAAAATTTTTGAAAAACATAGATATTTGAGAAACCTTTTAGGCATCTAAAAATTATAGAGAAAGATCTTTGGTCGTGGAGATATAATAGACACAAGATAAGGTGTCTAGGAGAGAGTAAAGAGAAGAAGAAGAGAATCTTCTTCTAGGGTTATTAGTTTTATCTCTTCCCTTCCTCCATCTTGAGTTTTCTGAGAGCATCTCAGATACAAAACTTCTTCTCCTACTTCTTATCTTTGGAAGAGCCCAAATCAAGAAGAAAGAAGCACCAGATCAACCATCGAAGAAGGATCAGCGCAGTACTAGCATACTGTGCTGATTTTCTGAAGCAGGACTTCTGGTCGAGATTCGTGGGCTCGTGTGGATGACTCTTAGAGACCGGATGCATGTGTAGTTTGCAACATCTTCCTCAAGCCCTGATCAAAAAGATTAAAACGTCTAACTTGCAAGGTAATAGATCTGATCTATTGTTTAATACATACATTAGATATAGTATAGAAACATGTTGATATGATCAACATGTAGTTCATGCTCTATATATTTTAATTTTTAATTTAATGCTATGTAATAATCATGTAATAAAATTTTAAATCTAAAGATTTTTTAATTTTAAAAAATAAATTTTGATTTATTTTAGTCTTCCGCTGTCTGATCTTGAAAAAGTTTCAAGATCTAACTCTGAAACCCTAGATCTGGTTCCTTCAATTGGTATCAGAGCCTAAAGTTATTTATTACATAATTATTTATACATACTTAGATTATTTTTTAGATTAGATATAATTTATAATCTAATTATTAAATTTAAAATTAAAATTTTAGATCAATCACGAACTGCAAGGTTGTCCTGCTGTAAGGTTTACCCCTTATAGTGCAAAGGTTGTCCTAGTTCGTGTAGATCTATCTTTAATCATAAATTTGTTAGATATGATCTAGATTAAATTTATAATTTATTAGATTTAAAAGATATTTAAATCTAAAATAAAATCTCTTTGTTAATAATTTTTGTGTAAAAAAATTATTTAAAGTTGAAATTGTTACAATTACATGAACCTGTTTAGATTAGATCTAAAGTAGTTTCATGTTTATTTCACTTGCATCTTGATTATGAATCAAATATGCAATATGATTGGTAGAACCATATTATAAAATTATTTTATAAATATGAAAATTATTTTCGAAAAATCGAACCCAATCCTCAGCCCAAAACTTAATTAAGAATTAAGAAGTTGCTTGATTAGGTTCTAGGATTGTGAATTGAAGAACCTAAGATACAAACCATAACACATTGGGTTAATGGGTTAGTGAAAATTATGTCCATTAATTGGGTTAGACCTATGGTTAGATTAAAGATGGACTTAATTAAAAAATTGACTAAATCTAATCAATTGTTGTCTTAGATTAGGTCAAAGATTCTCTAGATCAATTACAATAGTTGTAGTTGGTCAAATCCATATCTTTAACAAGAACCAAATAGACTTGATTCTTGGTTAAGCGATCTAGCACGAACTGTTAGGTTGATCTAATCGAAACTAATTAAACCAGTTGGTGTCTAAGATAAACCAGACCGGTGGTTTTTAATTGGAAGCCCACTTATCTGGTCATTTTTGATGATGTCTAAGGCAAGCTTTGGCCGACCCTCCCACTGATCGAACTTACCTGGTCTCTTGATGAAATTATATTTTGATCGGATCACTTGACTATTTGAGCTGACCCATGTCAGCTAGATAAATCAGTGTGATTGATTTAGATGCTCTTAGACCAGCCCTTTTAATGGTCTCCCTTAAGCTGATTTGGTGAAGCCAGTGGGAGGATCATGATAAGCTGATTCATCTGATCTCATCTTCTAAATTATTTAAATTTTTTAAAATTATTAGATCCTTAAAATGATAAAGTTATGAAGATAACTGAGTCATAGCCTTCCATTAAGGTGTTTGATAATGAGTCCATTAACTCAATAATCATTGCAGACCTAAAGGTCTGGTGCTTGTTGACTAATAAAATTATCACTCATCATATGATGACTTGAAAGTATCTCTCTAATGGTGGTTAGATGAGCCAACCAAAGTTGGACTTAATCATTCATTGGTTAGATGCACCAAGTATGGTCATATTAATGGTTGGACCTAACCGATCTTTACAGTGGAGGCCAAAGCCTACTGATTATGTTTCTGAGATAAAATTAAAATTACTAAAAATTATTTAGAGAAATAATTGGTTATGAACCTACCCTTAGATGTACATAGGTTGGCCAACCAAAGTTGGGCTTATGTACAGTCTAAGTGGATTCTAGTACCCACTAAGGAATTAGGGTAATTTCTCGAATTGGAGGTAGAGGCTACCAATTCGAATAAAATAGTAGGAGAAACCTTTTGATTAAAGTCCAAATCTTTAGGTTTAATGAATCAATTACTAATTACGTTATGGTTTTCTTTTGTGCAGATATGGCAACTTCTCTATCACTCCGATCATTGTTAGATAATGATAAGTTGGTGGGACCCAACTTCGATAGTTGGTACTGAAAGTTGAAGATAGTCCTCCAGTATGAATGGATCCTATATGTGATAATGGATCCTGCACTTGAGGAGCCAGCTGCCAATGCACGTGGAATAGTCAGAGACACTTACCAGAAGTGGCTCAGTGATCGGATCACGGTGTGTTGTATCATGCTGGCTGCCATGAGCAACGAGTTCAGTCACAGATTCAAGATGGCTCAGTCAAAGGACATGCTTCAAGTGTTGGAGGATGCCTTTGGCACACCCGATGACGTGGAGAGGCACAAGACTAGTTGTGCCATCTACAATGCCAAAATATGGGATGGTGCCTCTGTCACTGATTATGTATTGTACATGATCGAGCTGATGGAATGATTGAGCAAGCTCGGCTTTTTCTTGCATGAGCAGCTTGGAAAAGATGCAATACTGAACTCGTTGCCCAAGTCTTATCTCCCATTCCTCACTCATTATAGAATGACAAAGCCTGAAGTAAACTACCACGGGTTATCGGGGTTGCTTCAAAACTTTGAGAAGGATCACCAACTCCATAAGGAGTCGATAAACTTAGTGGGAGGTTCGTCTTCTGATTCTCGACCCTTTAAAAATGGAAAGAAGAATAAGAAGAAGAAAGTGAAGAAGGTGCAAGTTCAGACTGGGACATCAGTGTAGGGTCAGACCAGAAAGATCAAGTTCGATAAGAGTCTATTCTACTGGCAAGCACCCTAGATTAGATAGTGTGTCAGATATCTACTTATGGCACTATAGGCTAGGCCATATAAACAAGAACAGAATAAATAGGTTGACTCAAAAGAGAATCCTCGAAGTCAGTGATTGTGAATCACTTCCAACCTGTAAGTCCTGTCTTCTTGGTAAAATGATCAAGTCACCTTTTACTGAAAAAGGTGAGAGAGCTACTAAGCTCTTGGGCCTAGTACATACTTATTGATACAGAATTCTACTGATACCGGAGAAGCTAGAGTCGAGAGGATCGCGGCCGCCATCGGGACCTGCAAGGAAAGTCTAAACCGGAGTTGGGGGTGCTCCGGCAAGATCCTCTGACACTTAAGTCAGTACTCTACTTTAACAAAAATGGAACACTCGAATGGGATTTTAGCAGAGTTTCGAGATAGAGTTTAGAGCTTAGAGGAGAACGTATCTGGAAGGGTCTCTTTTATAGAGGGGGGAGCGTAACCGCTTGACAGCGACGTTCGTAACTGCCTGGTAGTGGGCCGTTCAGAGCCACATGGAGTTTGTTACGGAGAGTGGAGTGGTATTCGTTGTCACGACTTGCCCGAGAGTGGTGGGGCCATGCAAAATCTGTTACAGAGAGTGGAGTGGTCTCCGTTATCGTGACTTACCGGAGAGTTTGGGCTGGGCCATGTGAAATCTATTACAGAGAGTGGAGTGGTGTCTGTTGTCGCGACTTGTCAGAGAGTTCGGACTGGGCCATGTGGAATCTGTTACAGAGAGTGGAGTGGTGTCCGTTATCGCGACTTATCGGAGAGTTCAGACTGGGCCATGTGGAATCTCGGTTAGAATGTCTGGTGGAGCGGAATGGCTCTCTGTCTTAGCAATCTAAGAGAAGCTCAGATATTTCTGAGGTTGCTGACGAGTCCACTGTTGTTGGGTGCCTTAGGCGCTGATACTGCAGGCGAAAGTCATTTGCTGTAGAAGCTCGAATGAAAACTTTCTATTGGAGAAGTCCATCTGAAATTTACCTGATGTAGAAGCTCGTCTGAAGACTGTCTGTCGGAGAGGTCCGATTTCATGAGGAATCCGACAGAAGGTCGATCGATAGTAGAGTTCGGATGACGTTGTGGAAGTTCGTCCACTGGAGGAGTCTTGAGGATACTGTGGAAGGTTGAACATTGGAGGAGTCCGAGATTCAATTCTGTTATAGAAGTTCGGACAGAGTCCGATTCTTGTAGGAGTCTAGAAGGAGGTCACTTACTGTAAAAGCTCAGATGCAGACCGGTTACCGTGGAAGCCTGAATGGAGACCGCTTATTGTAGAAGCTCGGATGAAGTCTGCTTGCAATAGAAGTTCGGAGTAGAAATCTGGCTGCTGGAGTTTATCCGTTGTAGAAATTCGTCTGGGATCCATTAACTGTAGAACTTCGGACGGAGTCCGACTCTTGTAGGAGCTCGGATAAAATTCGAAAGGCGGTCGACCACCGTAGAAACTTGGATGGAGTCTGATTACTGTAGAAGTCCTGTTGCTGGAGAAGCTTGGTCATTGATGAAGTTCTAAAGAAGTTCGGAGTATAGTCGATCGTGACGGGAGGAAGTTTGGAAGAGATTCAGAGAGTAGTCGATCACTGTAGAAAATCGACTGATAATAAAGCCCAGAGAGCATTTGGAGCAGTCCGATAGATGACTGAAGGAGCTCATTATCAGAGAAGTCCGGATGGCACGATAGGAGTTCGTCCGTTGGAGGAATCTGGAGGACACTATGGAAGGTCGACTGTTGGAGGAGTTTGGATGGTATTGTGGAAGCTCGGACAGCCGGGAGAGTTCAAAAAGATGCCGTACAAGGTCGGAAGTCGAGAGAGTCCTGGGAGGGTTGGCCTCTTACGAACTTCGGCTGGGGTTATTTTATACCCAACACCAGTCTCCCAACTTTCGAGTTCGGATATCGAATGAAGAAAGTACAGAAAAATTTTCACAGCCCAAGTTGTCTCTCTCGATTTTTGTACTCGATTGTTTTCAGATATTTTGACATTTGGTGCACTGGTGCTGGAGTCTTTTCAAATTGAGGTGATCCGAAAAGATTTTTTCGAAATTCCCACTGGGGCATTGCTCTAGACATGGCGCAATAATGATTCTGTCAGTTGTCAGCCGCCTACCATGATGTGTGGGACACGCGGCGGTTGTAGATAGGTCAAGAGAGATCTGCAATCATTATTACGTCGGATCCCGTTACCTATTTAAACCCGCCCCCCTCCTTCAGGGGTTTCACTTTGTCTGAGAATTTTGATGGTGCCCTTCTTCTTCCCCGAGAGCTTCGTCTTCCTCCAACGTGTCCCTCTCGATTTTGGGCGCTCTTCGGGTCGACCCCCATCACCCTTGCTGCCTTCCTGCATCTCTCAATCCAGTCTAGGTTAGTTCTGAAACCCCTCTCTTTCTTATTCTTCTTTCATTTTTTCTCTTTCACGTTACGCCTGTTCGGTTTCTTCGCGAGCACCTTGTTTCTTATTTTTTTTAATTTTTTCTGGATTTTTTAGAATTTTTGCTTGATTCATAATGTCCTCCAACACTTTCTCCTCTAGCAGTTCTAGGAGTTCGTCTGTTCCAGTCCCACAAAATTTTAGTTCTGTAGATGAACCTCATCCGATCTTTGTACCAGACACCATTCCTAGCACTTTGACTTCGGATGAACTCTCGCTGATCAGGATTCAGTATGGGGTTCCTCTAGAGTACGAGCTTGAGCTTCTCGGGCCAACTGATCGGGCTAGCGCCCCTCCTCCTGGCCGCTTCTGCTTGTACCAGGAAGCTTTCCGCATCGGGCTTCGACTTCCACTTCTACCTTTTGTCGTTGCTCTTTTTTATTTTTTAAATATTTCTCTAGTTTCTGTAGCACCGAACTCCTTTAGGTTTATAATAGGATTTCTTTCTCTCTGTCGTTTAGCTGAAGTTCGGCCAACCTTTTCTTTGTTTAAAAATTTTTATACCTTCAAGCATCACCCTTCGGCCAAGGACTGGTGGTACTTCTCCCCCCAGTTCGATAGAAAGGGGCTATTGAAAGGTGCCCCCTCTTCTATCCACAACTGGAAGGAGAGGTACTTTTATGTCCGATGCCCGATCTTGGAGTTGGGGTTGCCCCTTGGGGCTCCCTGAGGGACTCCGTCCGTCGGGCTTCTAGCCTGGGAAGGGACGACCTTGAAGCCTCCAATAAACTCGAGGCTTATCCAGCTCCTCTCCTCTCCGACCTTCTGAAGGAGCAACTTTTATTTAACATCGGCCTAAGCCCTCTCAATCCTGTCGGTATTTTTTTTTTAATCATTTGCTACTTTCCCTTTCTTCTTGTTCTTTTTGTAAGCTGTGCTGATCTTCTTTCATTGCAGATATGGACGCAGACGCAGCTCGGATGCTAGCCAAGGGTCTCAAGGCCCACAAAAGGAAAGGTGCCGCATCCTCGGGGGCGGCGAAGAGGGCCAGGGTAGAAGAGACGAGCTCGACCGTGCCTGCCCAGGCAGCCATTACCGTCGACGCCCCCTCCGACGTCGAGCCCGCAGCCCCCCGAGCTTCTCCAAGAAGCCCCCCGGCCGAGGTTCGCGCTCTAGAGTCTCGCCCTGAGGAGGCGTCGGGGGTCGAAAGGAGGAGGAGGAAGAAGACATTGGCCCGCAAGAGCCGCAGCAGCAAGGCTGCCATCGAGGGGGCCGACAGCTCTGAAGAGGACCCGGGAGAGAATCCCTTCAATAATAGGGATTTAATAAAGAGATTGGTCGATGGGTGCGTTCTGCCCGAGGTCGTCCACAGGATCGTCCATGCTGATCCTGAGCAACGGGTCTGGGACTTTCTGGGATCCTTTCTCGAGATAGGTCAATTTACTTTTTTCTTCTTCTCGCTTCTTTACTTAGCTTATTCCTTAGCTTTTATATTGACTCTTTGGCCGCTCTTGTAGATTGGACACCAGCTCATCGCCAACATCGAGGCGATGAATAATGCCAAGAAGGAAGCAGCCCAAGTGGAGGAAGGTCGCCTGATCGAGGCCGCCCGCCTCAAGGAGAAGATCACCGAGGTCGCGAGTCTCCAAGAGGCACTACAGAAGGAGGGACAAACGTCGGCAAATCTGAGGGCCGCCTTGGAGGAGGAAAGAAAGAAGACAGAGGTCAAGGTCTCCGAGCTGAAGGGGCAGATCCCAACCCTGGTCTCGGAGGCAAGGGTCTGAGCAATGGAGGAGTTCAAGACCTCCTTCGAGATGAGGGATCTGAAGGTCCAGTTCGGCCAGGCCACCTTCATCAAGGGCTTCGAGCTCTGCCAGGAGAAGGTAGTCAGAAAGTTTTCTGAACTGGACCTCAGCATCCTAGATGAGGCGTCCGACGATGAAGCCAGACCTTCTGAAGCCACTGTCAGTCTTTCTCCAGTCGAAACTTCTTCGACTGCCGTGGCTGCCGCGACTGACCTTTCGGGGGTGTCAAGCTCCTCCACTTCTGCCTCAGAGGTTTGAAACCTCTAATTTTGTATTTTTTTCTTTTGTTATGATTTTTTTTCATTTTCTTATACTTAAAAACTATTTAATCAATGAAATCAAATTCTTCTTTACAGAGAGCTCTTTTTTCTTACTCTGCATCCTTTTTCTTCTCTTTTATTTTCTTGCACTGATTTGTATTGTGACTCTCTTGTCTCCCAACAACAGTGTCCTGCCGAAGCTCTTCTCCTACCGCAGGGGATCCCTTTGAAGTCGATGATCCGAGATCTGAGAAGAAAAGTTCATCATCTAATGAAAAAATCAAAGAAGCTGGATGATGAACTTCACCGACTGAGGAAGAGCGATTCGGAAGCCACCGCGAAGGTTACTCGCCTTCGGGACCTCCACAAAAAGGACTTCATGGACTACACCCGGAAGAAGGCTGACTTCGTGAAGGAGCTTGAGGAACTCCGAAAATACGCCAGCGACCGATCTTGGACTCAGGCTTCCAAGATCAGCTCCCTTGAGATCGAGCTGGCGGCTACACGGGAGAAGATCGGCCAGTTGGAAGGGAGCTCATCCTGGCTTACAACCCAGGCCGACCACGATCGAGACTGGTCGAAGAAATTCTCTGACCTCCAGAAGCAGTTTCAGGACGTCGAGGTGAACTACAATACCTACCGAGTCGGTTGGTGCGGGCAAGTAGACGACTATTGAAGGAGGCTCAAGACGGCGACCGACGAGGTCGTCCGCCTCTAGAGGTAGTTGTCCGAGAGAGCCCAGGCCATTTCGGTACAAGGCTCCGACGAGCTCCGCTCCTTGAGGGAGACCATGGAAGAACAGTCCATGGCCCTTGGGCAGGAGAAGGCCGAACTGCAGCGGCTAAAGATTCAGCTGGCCTACGAGCAGCAGGCGGTCAAGGATGTCGAGGTGGAGTTCGAGGTTCTGAGGAAGAGGCTTCGGGAGTCAGAGGGTGAAAGCCGGTGGTTCCACCAAATGTATTGGAAGATGCTTTTAAGAAAGAAGAAACTGGAAGAAGAAGTTGAAAACTTAAAGCAATCCTTGACAATGACTGAAATCGAGAGTCTGATGTCTGAAGAAGTCGAGCTTCCTTAGAGTTTTTTTTACCTTTTACTCCATGTATTCTTTTCTTTTCTGGTTGTTTCTTTTTTTTTTGGCCTTCAAAGGCTTTTGTAATGTATTCTTTACTAATGAAATAAAATAAAATTTTCTCATCACCTTGTATAATATTGCTCTGAGTTGTCGCTTATCGAACCTCTCTTATCTTTTGTCTTGTTCGATGTCGATGATGTTTGAAGGTTTCTGATCATCGCTGTGTTGACTCGCCCTTTTTGTTCATGACCAAAGGTCTTTTCGAGGCCATTCGAGTTTAATGCTTCTCGATGTTCGAGCTTGGGGCCTGAACTTCTCGTTACTTTGAGGAAGTCTATTTTTTCCTGCTAGTGTTGGGCTCCCCCTTAGAGACTGAAGATTTTTGACAAGGATTTTCTTTTTCATTGAGATGAGGTCTCTTGAGTCTTAGATGTAGTTCATTTTTTCTTTATCTCTGATGTAGCTCATCGCTTTTTCTTTTTCTCTCCCCCTTTCTTTATGTTTGGGTGAGGATTTTTTCTCTGCTCCTAACGGGATTGTAGGGGTGTAGAGGAGCTGTTGAGGGGCTTTTTCCCTCATCCGGTCTCAAATGATCAAATCTTTATTTGTGTTAGGACGAGGTTCTTCTCCTATTTTCGACACAATCAATTTCAGCTCATGTTAGGATGAGATTTTTCTCCTGTTCCTAATAGGGCTGCAGGGGCACATAAGGGCCGTTGTAAGGACTTCTCCCTCCATCCGATCTTTGAATAATCGGACCTTCGACCTTGCTCATGTTAGGATGAGGTTCTCCTCCTGTTCCTAACATGGCTGTGGGGGTGCATAAGAGCCATTGCAAGGGCCTCTCCCCCCATCCGGTCTCTAAATAATTGGACCTTCAACCTTGCTCATGTTAGGACGAGGTTCTCCTTCTGTTTCTAACATGGCTATGGGGGCGCATAAGGGCCGTTGCAAGGGTCTCTCCTCCCATCCGATCTCTAAATAATCAGATCTTCGACCTTGCTCATGTTAGGACGAGGTTCTCCTCCTGTTCCTAACATGGCTATGGGGGTGCATAAGGACCATTGCAAGGGCCTCTCCTCCCATCCGATCTCTAAATAACCGGACCTTCGACCTTGCTCATGTTAGGACGAGGTTCTTCTCTTATTCCTAGCATGGCTGTGGGGGCACATAAGGGCCGTTGCAAGGGCCTCTCCCCCTATGCGGTCTCTAAATAATCGGGTCTTCGTTTGTGTCAAGACGAGGTTCTCCTCTTTTCCTGACATGCTTAATTTTGATTATCTGAAGGAGCTACTCCGAGCTCTTTTAGATAGTATGTTCCAGACCAGACTACCTCCCTGACTTCATACGGGCCTTCCCAGTTAGGGGCAAGTTTTCTTTGGTTCTGAGGTTGTGAAACAGTGGCTCACCGAAGTACTAAGTCCCCTGCTCTGAAGGCTTTGCTCTTGACCCGAGAGTTGTAGTAGCGGACTGCTTTCTGCTTGTAGGCTGCCATCCGAACTTGAGCTGTCTCCTACTTTTCTTCTAACAAGTTGAGGTTGGCCTTGAGATCCTGTGAGTTGCGCTGCTCGTCGAATGCTATGACTCGCATCGACGGAAGCTTGAGTTCGATCGGGATCACGGTTTTTGTTTCGAAGGCTAAGGCAAAGGGGGTCTTCCCTATGGACAGTCTTTGGGTAGTTCGATATGCCCACAACACATGATAAAGCTCATCTGCCCAAGTTTCTTTTGCCTTTTCAAGTCTCACCTTGATTCCTTGCAATAGAGTCCTGTTAGTAACCTCGGCTTCGCCGTTTACCTGCGGATGGGCAACTGACATGAAGTTATGGGAGATATTTAAGTCCTTACAAAATTCAGTAAACCTTACTCCAACAAATTGTCGCCCATTATCAGTAATGAGAGTTCTGGATAAGCCGAACCTACAGACGATTGACTTCCAGACGAAGTCCTGCACTTTAGCTTCTGTGATTTTCGCCAAAGGTTCAGCTTCAACCCACTTGGTGAAGTAGTCAATTGCCACTAGGAGAAACTTTCGCTACCCGGATGCTATGGAAAAAGGTCCGAGGATATCCATCCCCTATTGTACAAACGGCCATAGGGCACTCAAGGGTGTAAGTTCGGAGGCAGGGTGTCTTTGGATATTTGCATATCTCTGACACCGATCATACTTTTTGACATATTCGATGGAGTCATGGTACATTGTAGGCCAGTAATAACCTTGTCGGAGCAGTTTATGGGATAAAGATCTGGCCTCCAGGTGACTTCCGTAGACTCCTTCATGTACCTCCCACAAGGCAAAGTCGGCTTCAGAAGGTCGGAGATATTTCAGGAGGGGCAAAGAGTACGATCTCTTGTACAGCTTGCCTTTATAAAGGATATATCGGGAGGCCTGGTTCCTAAGCTTCTGAGCTTCTTTTGCATCATGAGGAAGAACCCCGTCTTTGAGGTATGCAACCAGTGGGTCAATCCAGCTAGATTCATGGCTGATGTCCATTACAAGCTGTGGTTCTTTTGTACTTGGGCACTTCAGAACTTCAAAAAAGACTTCCTTGGGCAATTCAGTCAGAGCCAGTGTAGTCAACTTGGAGAGAAGGTCAGCCTTGATATTTTCTGCTCTTGGAATATGCTTGATGTCAAAGCTGCCGAAGGCAGGGATGATCTTTTTTATCTTTTCAAGATACTTGGCCATACTGTCCTCCCGAGCTTCATAGTTTCCGCTGACTTGTCCCACCACCAATTGTGAGTTACTGTAGACTTGGAGCCGATCTACTTCTAACTCTTTGACGATCCTCAGTCCTGCAATCAGAGCTTCATATTCTGCTCTGTTATTTGTCACAGAGAATTCAAAGCGCAGTGCGTACTCCACGATAATTTCTTCTGGATTGATCAAGATCAGGTCCGTGCCCGCACCTGACATGTTGAAGGAACTATCCATGTAGAGGGCCCAAAAACCATCAGGGAGATCTATTCTTTTTTCAAGGGAGTTCGGCTGGAGCCCTGGGTTGTCAGTTTCACCTCGCTCAAGTTCGACTTCTTCTAGGATAGTGCATTCCACTATAAAGTCTGCTAATATCTGGGCTTTTATCGTCGATCGAGGTCGATAGTTGATGTCGAATTTCATGAGCTCGACTGTCCATTTCGCTATCCTTCCAGAAGTATCCGCTCGATGCAGAATTGCCTTAATTGGCTGGTCGGTGAGCAGTGTTATGGTGTGCCCTTGAAAGTAAGGTCGGAGCCTTCGAGCTGCAATCAACAAGGCATAAGTTAGTTTCTCTAACTTGGTATATCTGATTTTATTGTCTCTCAATATTCGACTTATGTAGTAGATCGGCCGTTGAATTTTTGCTTCTTCCTTAACCAGAACTGCCGCGAGAGCCATAGGGGAGACCGCCAGGTATAAGAACAACTCTCCAGGTTTGAGCTTTGCCAATAGCGGAGGTGAGTCGAGGTAGTTCTTCAATTCTTCAAATGCTTGCTGACATTCAGTGGTCCAACAAAAGTTTTTCAACTGCTTGAGAGTCTGAAAGAAAGATAGGCATCGTTCGGCCGACCTTGAGACGAAGCGATTCAGAGCTGCTACTCTCCCAGTAAGGTGCTGAACTTCCTTTATTATCTTCGGAGCGGTCATTTTCTGGATGGCACAAATCTTTTCTGGATTTGCTTCAATCCTGCGCCCCGATACCATAAAGCCCAAGAATTTTCCTGAGGTCACTCCAAAAGCGCACTTGGCTGGGTTCAGCTTCATCTTGTATTTTCAGAGGGCACTGAAGATCTTCTCAAGGTCGGTGACATGGTTCATTGAGGATTTACTTTTTACAAGTATATCATCCACGTAAACCTCCATGTTGCGGTCGATCTGCTCTTTGAAGATCTTGTTCACCAGCTGTTGATAGGTCACCCCTATATTTTTTAGGCCAAAAGGCATGACCCTGTAACAATAAAGACCACGGTTAGTAATAAAAGCAGTTTTTTCTTTATCTTCTGGTGCCATCCTGATTTGATTGTAGCCAAAAAATGCATCCATGAAAGTGAGAAGCTCATGGCCCGAGGTTGCATCCACTAATTGGTCAATTCTGGATAGAGGGTAACTGTCCTTCGGATAGGCTTTGTTCAGCTTTTTGAAGTCTATACACATCCTCCACTTGCCATTCACCTTCTTGACGAGAACCACATTGGAGATCCAGTTCGGATAGTTGACTTCTCTGATGAACCCGACTTTCAGGAGTTTATCAACTTCCTCAGCTATAGCTTTTTGCCTTTCCGGTGCATGACCTCGGAGTTTTTTTTTCATCGGTCGATGTTTGGAATCAACAGCTAGACGGTGTTCCATGACTTCTGCATCAATCCCCGGCATGTCCGTCAGAACCTAAGCAAAAATATCTGCATTCTTTTGTAGAAAATTGATGAGCTGTGTCCGTACATTTTCTCCCAGGTTGGAGTCGATCTTCACCACATGCTCCTCATTCCCATCGTTCAAAAGAATTGAGACAAGATCTTCAATCGGCTCACCCCGTTCTTCAGCAAGGTTGTTGCGGGTGTCTAGTCCATCAACCGGACAGGGGTCAGACTGATCATTTCTTTGTAGGGCTATGTTATAGCAATGTCTTGCCAGGACTTGATCTTCTCTGACCTCTCTGACCCCTTGGCTAGTAGAAAATTTCAATTTCAAATGGTAGATTGATACCACAGCTTGGAGGGCATTGAGGCCAGGTCGGCTGAGTATTGTGTTGTAGGCAGATGGCGCCCTTAATATCAGAAAATTCACTTGCACTCTAGATTATTTCGGGTACCGACCTGTAACTATGATTAAAGTTATTACTCCTTCCATCGGCATAGCATTGCCAGTGAACCCTACCAACGGAAAGCTTATCGGTCCTAATCGACCATTCGGAATGGATATTTTTGAGAATGTATCGTAAAACAAAATATCGACAGAGCTTTCACTATCAACAAGAATACAGTGTACATCATAGTCAGCAATATTTAAAGAAACTACAACCACATCATTATGGAAGAATTGAATCTCTTTGGCATCTTCTTCAGTAAAGGTTATAGATTTTTCAGTCCTCTGCCACTTGGACGGTCCGGTCGATCCACTAGCTGCTCCCCATCGGGGTCCTCCAGAGATGGTGTTGATGATCTTGATTGGAGGTCGATCTTCAGACTATTCTTCCCTCCTTGGTAGCTCTGGCTGTGGTAGGGCCCTCGATCGATCCTCCCTACCTTTAGGTCGGTATCGGATGAATCTATCGAGCCGACCTCATCTGATGAGCTCTTCGATCTCGTCTCAGAGCTGAATATACTCTTCCGTATCGTGACCATGGTCACGATGATAGAGGCAGAACTTGTTAGGGTTGTGCTTTTTGGGTGTGTATGCATCCTTTCCGGTCTTGGCAACTGCTCCCTGACCTCCATCAGCACTTGGGCTTTTGGAGCATTGAGAGGGGTGTAGCTGTAGAATCTTCCTGGGGGAGAGCTCCATCGAACTCTGTGATCCAGACTCCTCTGTCTATGAGCTCGGGGAGGAGTTCCAACATGCTTGTGTCCGGGGGGAGTTCGAGAACGTGGCCGAGCTTCACTCGGCCCTTTTTCAGCTGCGGGCTTGCTGGAGTCACCCATCTGCCACTCCTTCGCGGCCTCCTCATCCTTCAGCTTGAAGGCTTCCTCTGCTTGGGCATATCCTTCGGCCCGAGCCAGCAAATCAGTGAAGTCCCTGGGATACTTCTTTTTCAAGAAAAATAGAAGATCGTTTTTTTGAAGACCGCTCTTCAGGGCGGCCATTGCAACTGATTGGTCTAAGTTTCGGACCTCCAATGCGGCAGCATTAAAACGGTTGATGTAAGTTCGGATGGATTCTCCCTCCTTTTGCTTGATGTTGATGAGGGACTCCGAACCACTCCGAAGATGCCGGCTGCTGACGAAATGAGCCACAAACTGATGGCTCATTTGATCAAAGAAGAAGATAGTACCCGACTTCAGTGTCGAGTACCAATTTCTTACTACTCCCTTCAAGGTAGATGAAAAAGCTCGGCACAGGATGGCATCTGGCACGCCATGGAGCAGCATCATTGTCTGAAAGGCCTCCAGGTGGTCAATCGGATCTGAGGTCCCGTCGTAGCTCTCAAATTAGAGGAGCTTGAAGTTTGATGGGATCGGTTCTTGCATAATCATTTGAGAGAAAGGAGGATCAGTACAGATATCCTCACCGTAAGCAGGGGGAGCATTGCGGAGCTCTTCGATCCACTGGTTCATCTCCTGAAACCTTTGATCTAGGAGATCCTCTCGACTACGAGTCTCAAGGGTCTTCTGACAGAACAGAGGTAGGGATCCTCCGAGGGTGGAATCATGATCAGACAGAGGGCTCTCCGCCCTCTGCTTCCCCTTTTCGAGGAAGACAGGGTGACTGGCCCAAATGGGCCGCCTGATCGTCAGATTCTGAAACTCCGACGATGCTCTTTCCAGCGACACAGATGCCTGTGGCTGCTGCTGTTGGTGCATAGCCTGCACTGCTTCGGTGAGATCCCTGACCTGCTGAACCAGCAGGTCGAACTGTTCCATGCCGACTGTCGTTGTCGGAGGAGGAGGAGCTTGAAAAATTAGAGACGAGGTTGGAGCTTGCGGATCTCATTGAGATCTGGCCATGGAGATCATAGATCGCCTGGTGGATGCCTTTCGGAGAGGCATCAGGTGGGGATCTGACAGGAGAAGAGAAAAAAAATATCGAAAAAGATGATCGAAGATAGTCCCATTGAATACTCCTTTAAGAACAAGGATCCTGCGAAGACACAGGGCCCTTCCTCTAGTGCCAATTCTGTTGGTACAAAATTCTATCGATGTCGAAGAAGCTGAAGTCGAGACGATCGCGGCCACCGTTGGGACTTGCAAGGAAAGTCTAAATCAGAGTTGGGGGTGCTCCGGCAAGACCCCCCGACACTCAAGTCAGTACTCTGCTTCAATAGAAATGGAGCACTCGAATGGAATTTTAGCAGAGTTTCGAGATAGAGTTTAGGGCTTAGAGGAGAATGTATCTTGGGGGTCTCTTTTATAGATGGGGGAGCGTAACCGTTTGACAGCGACGTCCGTAACTGCCTGGTAGTGGGCCATTCAGGGCCACGTGGAGTTTGTTACGGAGAGTGGACTGGTGTCCGTTGTCGTGATTTGTTCGAGAGTGGTGGGGCCATGCGGAATCTATTATAGAGAGTGGAGTGGTGTCTGTTGTCGCAACTTTTTGGAGAGTTCGGGTTGGGCCACGTGGAATCTGTTACAGAGAGTGGAGTGGTGTCCATTGTCGTGACTTGTCAGAGAGTTCAAGCTGGGCCATATGGAATCTCAGTTGGGATGTCTGGTGGAGCGGAATGGCTCTCTGTCTCAGCAATCTAAGAGAAGCTCGGATATTTTCGAGGTTGCTGACGAGTCTACTGTTGTTGGGTGCTTTAGGCGTTGATGCTGCAGGCGGAAGTCATCTGCTGTAGAAGCTCAAATGAAAACTTTCTGTTGGAGAAGTCTGTCTGAAATTTGCCTAATGTAGAAGCTCGTCTGAAGATTGTCCATCGGAGAGGTCTGATTTCATGAGGAATCTGGCAGAAGGTCGATCGATAGTGAAGTTTGGATGGCATTGTAGAAGTTCATCTGTTGGAGGAGTCTTAAGGACACTGTGGAAGGTCGAATGTTGGAGGAGTCCGGGATTTAATTTTGTTGTAGAAGTTTGGACGGAGTCCGATTCTTGTAGGAGTCTGGAAGGAGGTCGCTTACTGTAGAAGCTCGGATGGAGACCGGTTGTCGTGAAAGCCTGGATGGAGACTGCTTATTGTAGAAGCTTGGATGAAGTCTGCTTGCAATAGAAGTTTGGAGTAGAAATCCAGCTACTGTAGTCCATCTGTTGTAGAAATTCGTCTGGGATCCATTCACTGTAGAAGTTCGGATGGAGTCCGGCTCTTATAGGAGCTCGGATGAAATTCGAAAGGCGATCGACCACCGTAGAAACTTGGATGGAGTCTGATTGCTGTAGAAGTCCTGTTGCTGGAGAAGCTCGGTCGTTGACGAAGTTCGGAAGAAGTTCGGAGTATAGTCGATCATGACGGGAGGAAGTCTGGAAGAGATTCGGAGAGTCACTATAAAAAATCAGTTGATAATGAAGCCCAGAGAGCATTTGGAGCAGTCCGATAGACGACTGAAGGAGCTCATTATCGGAGAAGTCCGGATGGCACGATAGGAGTTCGTCTGTTGGAGAAATCTGGAGGACACTATGGAAGGTCGACTGCTGGAGGAGTCCGGATGGTATTGTGGAAGCTCGGATGGCCGGAGGAGTTCAGAAAGATATCGTACAAGGTTGAAAGCTGGGAGAGTCCTGGGAGGGTTGGCCTCTTACGAACTTTGACTGGGATTATTTTATACCCAACAATACTGATGTATGCAGGCCCATGAGCACAAGTGCTAGAGGTGGATATTTTTACTTCATAACTTTCACAGATGATCTATCTATATATGGATATGTCTATCTGATGAAACATAAGTCGGATTCATTTGAAATGTTCAAATGATTTTGAAGTGAAGTAGAAAAATAAATTGGGAAGAGCATTAAAACTCTTCGATTTGACCGAAGAGAAAAATATCTTTCTAGTGAGTTTCTCACATATCTAGGACAGAATAAGATTCTCTCCCAATGGACTTCTCCAGGAACACCACAGCATAATGGTGTGTCTGAAAGGAGAAATCGAACTCTGTTAGACATGGTCCGATCCATGATGGATTTTGTCAGCTTGCCGATATCCTTTTGGAGATATGCACTCGAATCGGCTTGTTATCTGTTAAATAGGATTTCAAGTAAGTCTGTAATTAAGACTCCATATGAGATATGGATAAGGCGTAAGCCAGCACTTTCATACCTTAGGGTCTGGAGGTGCCCAGCCTATGTCAAACGATTAGTCACAAACAAACTTGGATCTAGGTCTGACAAATGCACATTCATCGGGTACACCAAAGAGACCAAAAGATATTTTTTCTACAATGCTGATGAACAAAAGATGTTCGTCAGCTTTAAGGCAATCTTTTTAAAAAAATTTCTTGGTGAAGGAACCTTGCCTCTAAGGTTAAACTTGATGAAGTTCAACAGGTAGAAGGATCGACACCAATAGCTGAACTAGAGTCGGATTTGATTAGATCAGATTCGAAGCCTAATGTACTTGCACCATTAAGGCGATCCGATAGAGTACTGCATCAGTCAGACAAATACTATAGTTTCTTGATCCGAGATGGTGATCCCATCGAACTCGATGAGAACGATGAGGATCCAATCATCTATATGGATGCAATGCAGAGATCTGATTTCGAAAAATGACTTGAAGTCATGAAATCCGAAATGAAGTCCATAAAGATCAATGATGTATGGACATTGGTTGACCCACCTGAAGGAGTTAATCCCATTGGCTGTAAATGGGTGTTCAAAAGGAAAAGGGGCGCAGACGGAAAGGTGGAGACCTATAAAGCCTGTCTGGTTGTCAAGAGGTATCATCAACGTTATGGTATTGACTATGACGAGATATTTTTTTCTGTGGCAATGCTCAAATTCATTTGGATAATGCTTGCAATAGCTACCCATCTGAATTATGAGATCTGACAAATAGATGTAAAGATAGCTTTTCTGAATGGAGAGCTGATCGAAGAGGTGTATATGATATAACTTGAGGGGTTTACATCCACAGATGAGTCCAAGGTGTGTAAGCTTCTCAGAGTTGAAACATACATTTTGATAAGGTGATCAAAATGTATGACTTCGTTAAGAATGGAGAAGAGCCCTGCATCTATAAATGGGCAAATGGTCCAGTTGTGGTATTCTTTATCTTGCACATGGATGACATTCTCTTAATTGGGAATGACATCCCTGCACTACAGGGAATAAAAGTTTGGTTGTCATCGTAATTCTCCATGAAGGATTTGGGTGAAGCATCCTACATCCTAGGGATGAGATCTATAGGGATAGATCTAAAAAGATGCTTGAGTTATCCCAGTCCACGTACATAGACACTGTGCTAAAGAGGTTCAGCATGGAGAAATTCAAGAAGGGCTATCTACCGATAGGCCATGAAATTTCTCTCTCTAAGAAGGATTGTTCGACAACTCTTGAAGAGAAAGAGCGTATGAGTAGAGTCCCATATGCTTTGACCGTGAGATCTATCATGTATGCCATGATATGTACAAGACCAGATGTGGCATACTCACTAGGAGTAGTGAGTAGATACCAATCTGATCCTAGAAAAAATCACTGAAAAGTGGTTAAAGCCATCCTTAAGTATTTGAGAAATACTAAGGACCAATGGTTGGTTTATGACGAGTCAGATCTAAAACTTATGGGGTTCACAGACTCCAGCTTTCAATCTGATCATGATGACACAGAAGCGTGTCAGGTTATATCTTTATTCTGAATGGTGGAGTTATCTACTGGAAGAGTTTCAAGCAGCATACTGTGGCAAACTCTATTTGTGAAGCGGAGTACATCGCAGCATCGGATGCCGTGAAGAAAGCTGTGTGGCTGAAAAAATTTATCACCGAGCTCGGAGTAGCACCCTTTCTCAATGGTCTGGTCCTGCCCTACTGCGACAGCACTGGTGCCATAGCTCAGGCGAAAGAACCCAAAGCATACCAGTGGATGAAGTATATTTTGCATCGCTTCCACCTAGTTCGGGAGATCGTGGATCGAGGTGACGTAGACCTTTAGAAGATCGATGAAAAAGAGAACCTGGCCGACCCCTTCACTAAACTCCTGGCAATAAAGGAGGTCGACAACCACAAGTTGAAGATGGGTATTAGATACTGTGCCGAGTGGCTTTAGGACAAGTGGGAGTTGTTGGAAAATATGCTCTAAAAGCCAATCGTCAAGCTGTTGACGATTGAGCAACCAAATATGATAATTGATTTATTAATAAATAAAATATATTTTTGATATTTTTATCATAAGCTTTCATCTTCTAATGAACTCCATTTTTATGATGAAGTCCTTAGGACTTTAAGTTCGATAAAGAGAGGATTTATCGATTAGTCCTTAAAACTGTTCACGACCAAATGATAGGCTGTTAATAAGGACGACAGCTTTTATCGAGCATAGGTCGCTATAGGCCATATGGGTTGGTTGTCCTCTTAACCAAGGAGTGTGAAGACACTGGTATGACATACAGGTGAGATGTAAGGGTACATCATCATTGAACGTGACCAACTCCAGAGCATTCTGCTATCGAGAATATCTCTGATGGGATATAAGTATAAGTACTCCTTAGATCTGAGATCATCTCAGTGACTTGCAAGCAACTCACTGTGCTTTGGTACTAGACTAACTGAATTTCTAATTCAATGATAGAAGGCTTCTGGGCATAGTTAGTACTTATGAAGTCAGAGTGTGATTGAGATGGAATTGACCACTCCAAGAGTTGGAGAAGAATGAGTCACTGTATTTCAATTTAGCAAAACCTTGACCAGGATAATCCATCAGATGAATTTGATATTTTGAAATACAATGTGGACAACCTGATCAGAGTTGATAGTTGAACTCTGAGGTGTCCTATGATCATTTTGGTCAAGGGGATGAATTATATGGAAACTATATCCGTATGGGTTCTAAGGATGTTGTTCTACATATTTGACCTATCCGATCATCGGATACCATTGCTAGATGGTCACTTTGATTGGTACAGAAATTTATTCTTATGCTATCAGCTTAGGTTCGGACCTATGAGGTCACATACATTAGAGTTCATGATCCGATCGGATGGTTGATCAATGATTAAGAATCATTCTAGGGTTAAATGATCAATACAATTGACATTTAACCTAGTGCAAGTATTGCAGGAGGATCGATTAGCAATTCAATCGCTAATTAGCTTAATTTGATTAAGCCAATGAGTTGAGATTAAGTCTAATCGAATATGATTTAATTAGATTTAGTTTGGATTTGATTGGATCAAATTCAATTGGTTTATTGGATAAGCCAAGTGCAAGAAAAAAATTAGTCCTAGTTCAATTAGGACTTGGATCAACCTAATTTTTAATTTGATTAAAAAATTAAATCAGATTTAAATTTAATTTAATCTGATTAAATTAAGTTCTTAATTGGGTTAAGACCTATTTTAATTGGGTTGATCTAATTTTGGTTTGATTTAGTTTGAGAAACCAAATTAAAACAAGTCATAAGATAGAATTCTAGTAAGACTAAGATTTCACCTTGCGCCATATAAGCCCCCCCATGCCCTCTCTCTTATTCTACGCCAATCTCCTCTTATTTTGTGTGACAAAAGCCCTCTCCCAGGTCTTTCCCATGTCCAAAAGATTTTCTCTCTTCTTTCATACATGAAAAGTGGTTGTGGATCAAATCAATGTAGGAATAAACTTGGATTTCAAATTCTATGAGATAGAGTTTTAGAAATCTAAAACTCTTTCTTTTTTGCATCGAATTTACTCAGATTTTTTTGGAATTTTTGTGACTTTTAGGGAACACATTGTGCATCCTTTGCTGGTAGTCCATACACAAAAATAAGGAGGAGGCATCCAAGAGTTGGGCGCCCCTTATCTTGCCATGTTTGGATAAGTCTTGACTAGGTATTTGACCTAGATAAGGACTCTATCATATCTCTCTTTATAAAATGAGTTTATTTATAAAATTTTTAGAGAACACAAAGATTTGAGAAATCTTTGGGGCATCTAAAAATTAGAGAGAAAGATCTTTGGATCATGGAGATATAATAGACACAAGACAGGGTGTCTAGGAGAGAGTAAAGAGAAGAAGAAGAGGGTCTTCTTCTAGGATTATTAGTTTCATCTCTTTCCTTCTTCTATCTTGAGTTTTCTGAGAGCATCTCAGATCTAAAACTCCTCCTCCTACTTCTCATCTTTGGAAGAGCCCAAATCAAGAAGAAGAAGGCACCTGATCAACCATCGAAGAAGGATCAGTGCAGTACTAGCATACTGTGCTGATTTTCTGAAGCAGAACTTCTGGTCGAGATTCGTGGGCTCATGTGGATGACTCCTAGAGATCGGATGCATGTGCAATTTGCAACATCATCCTGAAGCTTGGATCAGTAAGGTTAGAATATCTAACTTACAGGATAATAGATCTGATTTATTATTTAATACATATATTAGATGTAGTATAGAAATATGTTGATATGATCAACATGTAGTTCATGCTCTATATATTTTAATTTTTGATTTAATGCTGTATAATAATCATGTAATAAAATATTAGATCTAGAAATTTTCTAATTTTAAAAAATAAATTTTAATTTATTTTAGTCTTCCGCTATCTGATCTTGAAAAAATTTCAAGATCTAACCCTGAAATCCTAGATCTGATTTCTTCAATAAGTACTTGACTGTATCTAAAAATCTTTATTTACTGTATTAGAAATATAGATAGTCTGACATCAAAGCATAGTAAGTTGCTTGCAAATCACCGTGATGATCTCAGGTCAGAGGGATATTTATATTCATATCCTTTGCAAGCTACTCTTGACAGTAGAGTACTCTATAGTTGGATCAAGTTTAGTACAAATATACTCTTACATTTTATCTACATGTCATTTCAATATCTCCACACTCCTTAGTTACGAAGATAACCAACCCATATGACACATAACGATCTATACTTAATAAATGTTATCATCCTTGTTAATAACGTATCATTTGATCGTGAATAAATTTAAGAACTATTCAATAAATCTTTCTTTATCAATTAAAAATAGTTTTAAAAATTTTATCATAATATAAGAGTTCTTCAAAGAAAGATGCACAGATTATGATTAACTGTCGAATAACTTTTGTTAATCTATAATTCATATACAACTTTCATACAAAGAGCACAAACGTCTGCAGTTAGACAATTGACTTTAGGATATAATTTTTAATAGGAGCTTCTCAAGTTCCTTTAAGTCTTTAATTATTATTAAACAATGGTCGTGGACTGACTGATCTTCATATATTTTGGGGTTGAAGAGTTTTTTAGACACTTCAAAATATGGTGTGACTTTGCTCACCATACAACTCTTATAGATGAGTAATCATAGTCTTGGCAAGTGGTATGTGCTCATTTGGCTTTGCAATTCATTAGTCATTGAAGCCTGTATATAGTATTTCAGTCGATTGTCATCATCCATCCATTTATCCTATGTTGCCCTCTGATCAGTACTAGGATGGCTTGGCAAAGCTAGGGGGTTCTGATTAAGTACATACCATTTTTTCTTTGAAATCAAGATAATCTTGAGATTTTTGAGTCAGTCTTTAAAATTAATTCTGATCAATCAATTGGACTCTAGGATATAGACTAAAGGGTTTGAAGCTGATATAGTTAAACTGTGAGAGTAGAGAATCAAAATAGATATTTATACTTAATTTTATATTTATTCTAGAGATTTTAAGAAACAAATAGGCTCTTCCTATTTTTTTGGATCTCTCACACTCTTCGGATAGAGAGACGAAAATTCTAACACGATAAAAATTTTTAGTGGATACTGCGGTCTCACTGATGTACGTGCACCTGATCTGATAAATATTAGTGACACACATATCGATGACTGGACAACTCTTATCCAATACTTCTCCAAGCATGTTGCAGTGATTCGATTTTTAAGTCATGTAGGCTCACCTGATAGATATTGACCACACTCCTTAGTTAAGTCAGATCCACCGTTCAAATGCAAGTGTGAAGCCATCATTGGATCCCTCACTTGACAGATAGTGGGTCCAACCCCATCTTCACCCTATAGTAATCCTTTGCTAATAGAATGGTTACATATTTCTGATCCAACTAAACTACTGTGATCAGTCGAGAACAATCAACATCAGTAGCACATCCGCACATCTACAACGATGGAAGATCACTAGACTTAATATATACGAGAAGATTTTAATTTAGGTCTCATCTAATTAGTTATTACAATGACTAATCTAATTGGATGGGCTAAACCAAACCACCAAGTAACCTTATTCAAGACACAATCTATCGAATTGGTCAGATAAGTGGAGATCGATGGGAGTCTCCCCTTTGAAGGATCAAGAGTTCTAATTAAGTAACCACCTTTCAAGCACTTGTCTTAGACACCAATTGCTAAATTGATTTCCAATAGGTTAGCTTAAGTGATTAAGGCTCGAGCCACTGAGTCGAATCAGGTCTTTGGTTAATCAATTTAACATATGGATGTCAATTGATTCGACCAACTACGACTATTGCTTTGATCTTGAGAACTCTTGATCTAATTTTAATCAACTCTTGACTTGATTTTATCAACCACTCATCTTGATTGGATTCTATTATATTCTAATAAAAAATCTTAGGTATAATCAAATTATAAGACCTAATTTGATTTACCCATGACTAATCCCTTATGCATAAATATAAATTTTAGATCTAAATTCTAAATTTTAGATCTAAATTAATTGCATGAAATAACATGTTATGATCTAAAAACTATTTTTTAGATCTAAACAAACATTCACATATCTCATACATGAATAAAAATCAGATCTAACATGAAAACTCTTTTCAAAATTATCCAACATCAATATGAGATAACTTCTCCAATATAAGGGATAAACCTTATGCCAGGACAACTTTATATTATGTCGGTATCGAGCTATTAATTATATTAATTTTAGATCTGATTAGAAATCAAATTTCATCTTATTCTCATGCATATGAACTCGTAGCTTTAATACCACTGTTAAGTTTAGGTGTTTTATGCATGCAAATTTCAAAATATTTTTTGAAATAGGTAGCAGAAGACTAGATTAAAATACTTTTAATCTACGCATACATAGATCTAATCTAAACATCTAGAGATCTAATTCATATGATAAAAATAAAATGAATATACATCTAATTTCAATATGAAAATAAATTCGATGATCGAATCACCTATCTGTAACTCTACTTTCCTTCTTCGAGATCTAGATTTGAAGGTGTCTGTAGGTTTCGATGAAGCCGTTGTTGGAGCAGCTTCCTTGAGTTGTGGACATCAGGAAATAGCAAGGATCTGATCGTGGAGGTCCTTGAATGCCAGCAACCAAGCAAAATAAAAATAGCCTTTAGAATTTCAATAGCCTTGTAAATCCTATCGGTTGAATTTTTCAACGATTTGAACCCCTTCTCCATCAGATCTGAAACCCATCTTTTGGAACCTGAAAGTACTCTTGATGAAGCCTCCAAAAAATAAAAGATGAGACCTGAAACTCCTCTTGGGTGGCCAAGAGGGGGCGCACAAATAGGGGGCATGCACAAGGGGGGGCGCTGGTTTCTAGCGCCTCCTTTCTTTCTTTTTTGGGGTGGTGGTCAAAAAACCCTAGGTTTCTTACTTCTAGGATGTAGAGAGGACCAGAGAGGGAGAGGAAGAAAGAGAAAGAAAGTTAGAGAGAAAATAATTTTGTATTCCTTTCGATTCATCGAGTCCAAATACAATGTATGTTTATATACAGGGTCAATGTGACCTAACCCAAAAACTCTTCTGGCTAACTCAATATAAGATTGCGCTCACCCAAGCCCATGTACACCCATAACTTGACCCAATCTCATAATCTTGGACTCAATTCTAGTCCAAATATAAGTTAGCTCTTCAAGACCTAAAATATCTAAATCTTAAGATCCGAAAGGCTGACAGTCTTTCGTCCTAGGGCCCAAACTAGCCCTAAAAACCTCATGACCACCTCATGGACTTTGGACCTTGGCCTTAGCCTTGGTCCCTTGAACCTTAGAAGCTCCACATAAAGTCCAATAATCTCCATCTTGGTGCCCCAAGGCCTCAACCAACTCCATCCTGTTCATCAAGTAAATCAGTATCACATATTTTCGAAAGCTGTTCCATAGAAGTACCTTCATCAGTGCATCCACTGGATTCTCCTTGGTGTGGACCTTCACCAGCTCTACCTCACCTTCTTCCACAAGCTCTCTGATTTGATGATACTTGATATTGATGTACTTTATCCTCACATGGTAGATAGAGTTCTGTAAAAGTAATAGTGCACTCTGACTGTCACAGTACATCCTGACGGTCTCTTGTGTGAGGTCCATCTCCAACATCAAGCCCTTGAGCCATAGAGCCTCCTTCGCTACCTTCGTAATACCAATATACTCTACCTCAATCATAGATAAGGCCGTGATGGGCTGCAAGCACGATCTCTATGAAATAGAACCTTTAAACAGGCTAAATATAAAACCTATCATCAACCATTGGGTGTCCATGTCTCCACCAAAATCCGCATCCACAAACCATCCTATCTACCCCTGAGCCTCCTTGGATGTGTTGGAGAGTCCCTCAACACTTCCTCACTATCTGTAGCAGATGCCGACTCCAAAAGTACCTGCCAAGTACCTGAACATTTTCTTCAGTGCTTGCCAGTGCTCTCAGCCAGGCTGTGCCCTGAACCTGCTGATCTGGCTCACTGTGTGGATGATATCTGGCCTACAACACATCATGACATACATAAAACTCTCTATACCAGAGGCATATAGTACTCTCTCTATCTCTTGAACCTCCATCTTAGTCTGTGGTGACATCATCTTCGAGAGTCTAAAGTGCCCGACGAGTGGCAGCTCCATCGGTTTCGCTTCCTTCATCCCAAATCTCTCCAAGACCTTTTTGATGTAACATCTCTGAGATAAATACAGTACTCTTTTGGCTCGATCTCTAAAGAATTTTATGCCTAAGATCTTTCTCACAGGCCCCAAATCCTTGATCTCTAACTCTCGAGATAAGGCTGCCTTCAGTTCCTGCATAACTTTTCTATTCTTGCATGCTATAAGCATGTCCTCCACATACAAGAGTAGAAAAACTCTAGATTCATCCTCAAAAAATTTAATATAAACACAAGAGTCATACTCATATCTAAAAAAATTGATGCTCCTCACATAAGAATCAAACTGCTTGTACCATTGCCTCAGCGACTGCTTCAGTCCGTACAGTGATTTCTGCAATAAATAAACCTTCCCTTCTACTCCTGGCTCTCAAAATTCAGGTGGCTGCTCTATGTAGATGCTCTCCTCTAGATGCCTATGGAGGAATGCCATCTTGACATCCATCTGCTCCAACTCCAAGTCCCGAGCTGCAACGATGCTCAGTAGCACACTGATGGAAGTATGCCTGACGATAGGAGAGAAAATCTCATTGAAGTCGATGCCTTCCTTCTAAGAGTATCTCTTGGCCACTAACCTCACTTTGTACCTGATATCTCCCTGCTCTGAAGGTCTTTCCTTACGTTGGTAAATCTATTTGCAACCAATGGGTTTCTTCTCATGTGGCAACTGTGTAGGAACCAGATCTAGGGTTTCAGGGTTAGATCTTAAAACTTTTTCAAGATCATACAGCGGAAGACTAAAATAAATCAAAATTTATTTTCTAAGATCAGAAAATCCCTAGATCTAAGATCCTATTACATGATTATTACATAGCATTAAATCAAAAATTAAAATATATATAAATATAGTATGAACTACATGTTGATCATATCTAACAAGTTTCTATACTAGCTACATCTAATGTATGTATTAAATAATAGATCAGATCTATTACCTTGCAAGTTAGACGCTCTAACCTCGCTGATCCGGGCTTAAGGATGATGTTGCAAGCCGCACACGTGTCCGGCCTCTAGGAGTCGTCCACACGAGCCCACGAATCTCGATCAGAAGTCCTGCTTCAGGAAATCAGCACAGTATGCTAGTACTGCGCTGATCCTTCTTTGATGGTTGATCAGGTGCCTCCTTCTTCTTGATTTGGACTCTTCCAAAGATGGAAAGTAGAAGGAGGAGTTTCAAATCTGAGACGCTCTCAGGAAACTCAAGATGAAAGGAGGAAAGATATGAAAATAAAAACCCTAGAAGAAGACCCTCTTCTTCTTCACGTTTTTCTCTCTAAACGCCCTAACTTGCGTATTTTATATCTCCACGACCCAAAGGTATTTCTCTCTAATTTTTGGATGGCAGAAAGGCCTCTCAAAAAACTATCTCCACTCAAAATTTCACGAAGAAACTCGTCTTATATAGAGAGAAATGATAGAGTCCTTGTCTAGGTCAAACACCTAGTCAAGGCTTATCCAAACATGGCAAGTAAAGGGACGCCCAACTCTTGAGCACCTCCTTCATATTTTCGTGGATGGATCAACAGAAAAGGGTGCACAATGTAAACCCTAAAAGCCACAAAAATTCCAAAAAAAAATTTAGATAAATTCGGTACAAAATTGAAAGAGTTTTGGATTTCTAAAACTCTATCTCATAGAATTCGAAATCCAAACTTATTCCTTTTAGATTTGATCCAAATCACCTTCCATGTAAGAAAGAAGAGAGGAGACCTTTTGTGAACGTGGGAGAGATCTGGGAGAGGGCTTTTGTCGCACAAAATAAGTGGAGATTGGCGTTGAATAAGAGAGAGGGCGTGGAGAAGGTTTATGTGGTGCAAGGTGGAATCCTAGTCCTACTAGGATTCTGTCTCATAACTTGTTTTAATTTGGTTTCCCAAACCAAATCAAATCAAAATTAGATCAACCCAATTAAAATAGGTCTTAACCTAATTAAGAACCTAATTTAATCAGATTAAATTAGATTTAAATCTGATTTAATTTTCTAATCAAATTAGAAATTAGATTGATCCAAGTCCTAGTTGAACTAGGACTAGTCTTTCCTTGCACTTGGCTTATCCAATAAACCAATTGGACTTGATCCAATCAAGCCCAAACCAAATCTAATTAAATTATATTTAATTAGACTTAATCTCAGCCCATTGGCTTAATCAAATTAAGCTAATTAGCAATCGAATTGCTAATCGATCCTCCTGCAACACTTGCACTGGGTTAAATATCAATCGTATTGATCATCTAACCCTAGAACGATTCTTAATCGTTGATCAACCATCCGATCGGATCATGAACTCTAATGTGTGTGACCTCATAGGTCCGAACCTAAGCCGGTAGCATAGGAATAAATTTCTATACCAATCGAAGTGACCATCTAGCAATGGTACCCGACGACCGGATAGGTCGAATGTGTAGAACAACATCCTTAGAACCCATGCGGATATAGTTTTCATATAATTCATCCCCTTGACCAAAATGATCATAGGACACCCCAGAGCTCAACTGTCAACTCTGATCAGGTTGTCCACATTGTATTTCAAAATATCAAATCCATCTGATGGATTACCCTGGCCAAGGTTTTGCTAAATTGAAATACAGCGACTCATTCTTCTCCAACTCTTGGAGTGGTCAATCCCATCTCGATCACACTCTGACTTCGCAAGTACTTGACTGTGCCCAGAAGCCTTCCGTCCCTGAATTAGAAATTCAGTTAGTCCAGTACCAAAGCACAGTGAGTTGCTTGCAAGTCACTGAGGTGATCTCAAGTCTAAGGGACACTTATACCTATATCCCATCAGAGACATTCTCGACAACAGAATGCTCTGGAGTTGGTCACGTTCAATGACGATGTACCCTTACATCTCACCTGTATGCCATACCAGTGTCTCCACACTCCTTGGTTAAGAGGACAACCAACCCATATGGCCTACAGCGACCTATGCTCGATAGAAGCTGTCGTCCTTATTAACAGCCTATCATTTGGTCGTGAACTGTTTTAAGGACTAATCGACAAATCCTCTCTTTATCGAACTTAAATAGTCCTAAGGACTTCATCATAACAACGGAGTTCATTAGAAGATGAAAGCTTATGATGAAAATGCCAAATATATTTTATTTATTAACAAATCAATTACAATACTTGGTTGCTCAACCGTCAACAGCTTGACGATTGACTTTTTGGGACACATTTCCCAACAACTCCCACTTGTCCTAAAGCCACTCGGCACAGTATCTAATACCCATCTTCGACTTGTGGTTGTCGAACTCCTTTATTGCCAGGGCTCTAGTGAAGGGGTCGGCTAGGTTCTCCTTTCAGTCGATCTTCTGAAGGTCGACGTCACCTCGATCCACGATCTCTCGGACCAGGTGAAAGCGGTGTAACATGTGCTTCATCCGCTGATGTGCTTTGGTTCCTTCACCTGAGCTATGGTACCAGTGCTGTCGCAGTAGAGCAAGACTGGTCCATCAAAGGAGGATGCTACTCCAAGCTCATTGATGAATTTCCTCAGCCACACAGCTTCCTTCGCGGCATCCGATGTTGCGATGTACTCCACTTCACAAACAAAGTCCGCCACAGTATGCTGCTTGGAACTCTTCCAGCAGATGGCTCCACCATTCAGAGTAAAGATATAACCCGACACACTCCTGCTGTCATCATGGTCAGATTGGAAGCTGGAGTCTGTGAACCCCACAAGTTTCAGATCTGACTCGCCATAAACCAACCATTGGTCCTTAGTATTTCTCAAATACTTAAGGATGGCTTTAGCCACTTTCCAGTGGTTTTCTCCAGGATCAGATTGGTATCTACTCACTACTCCTAGTGAGTATGCCACATCTGATCTTGTACATGTCATGACGTACATGATAGATCCCACGGCTGAAGCATATGGGACTCTACTCATACGCTCTCTCTCTTCAGGAGTTGTCGGACAATCCTTCTTAGAGAGAGAAATTCCTTGGCCTATCGGTAGATAGCCCTTCTTGGAATTCTCCATGCTGAACCTCTTCAGCACAGTGTCTATGTACATGGACTGGGATAGCCCAAGCATCCTTTTAGATCTATCCCTATAGATCTTCATCTCTAGGATGTAGGATGCTTCACCCAAGTCCTTCATGGAGAACTGTGATGACAACCAAACTTTTATTCCTTGTAGTGAGGGGATGTCATTCTCGATTAAGAGAATGTCATCCACGTACAAGACAAGGAATACCACAACTGGACCATTTGCCCATTTATAGATGCAGGGCTCTTCTCCATTCTTAATGAAGCCATACGTTTTGATCACCTTATCAAAACGCATGTTCCAACTCCGAGAAGCTTGCTTCAATCCATAAATGGATCTCTGAAGCTTGCACACCTTGGACTCATCTGTGGATGTAAACCCTTCAGGTTGTATCATATACACCTCTTCAGTCAGCTCTCCATTCAGAAAAGCTGTCTTTACATCCATCTGCCAGATCTCATAATCCAGATGGGCAGCTATTGCAAGCATTATCCGAATAGATTTGAGCATTGCCACAGGAGAAAATATCTCGTCATAGTCAATACCATAACGTTGACGATACCCCTTGGCAACCAGACGGGCTTTATAGGTCTCCACCTTTCCGTCTGCGCCCCTCTTCCTTTTGAAGACCCATTTACACCCAATGGGTTTAACCCCTTCGGGTGGGTCAACCAATGTCCATACATCGTTGACCTTCATGGACTCCATTTCGGATTTCATGGCTTCAAGCCATTTCTCGAAATCAGGTCTCTGCATAGCATCCATATAGGTGATCGGATCCTCATTATTCTCATCAAGTTCGATGGGATCACCATCCCGGACCAAGAAACCGTAGTATCTGTCCGGCTGATGCGGTACTCTACCGGATCGCCTTAATGGTGCAGGTATATTGGGCTCCGGATCTGATCTAATCATATCCGACTCAGGTTCAGCTATTGGTGTCGGTCCTTCTACCTGTTGAACTTCATCAAGTTCAACCTTAGAGGCAACGGTTCCTTCACCAAGGAACTCCTTTTCTAAAAAGATTGCCTTAAGGCTGACGAACACCTTTTGTTCATCAGCATGGTAGAAAAAATATCTTTTTGTCTCTTTGGGGTACCCTATGAATGAGCATTTGTCAGACCTAGGTCCAAGTTTGTCTGTGACTAATCGTTTGACATAGGTCGGGCACCCCCAGACCCTAAGGTGTGAAAGTGCTGGCTTACGTCCCGTCCATATCTCATATGGAGTCTTAATTACAGACTTACTTGGAACCCTATTTAATAGATAACAGGCCGATTCGAGTGCATATCCCCAAAAGGATATCGACAAGCTAGCAAAACCCATCATGGATCGGACCATATCTAACAGAGTCTGATTCCTCCTTTCAGACACACCATTATGCTGTGGTGTTCCTGGAGGAGTCCATTGGGAGAGAATCCCATTCTCTCCTAGATATGTGAGAAATTCACTAGAAAGGTATTCTCCTCCTCGATCAGATCGAAGAGTTTTAATACTCTTCCCAGTTTGTTTTTCTACTTCACTTCGGAATCGTTTGAACATTTCAAATGAATCCGACTTATGTTTCATCAGATAGAGATATCCATATCGGGATAGGTCATCCGTGAAAGTTATGAAGTAGAAATATCCACCTCTAGCACTGGTGCTCATGGGTCCGCATACATCAGTATGTACTAGGCCCAAGAGCTCAGTAGCTCTCTCACCTTTTCCAGTAAAAGATGACTTGGTCATTTTACCAAGAAGACAGAACTCACAGGTTGAAAGTGATTCACAATCACTGACTTTGAGGATTCCCTCTTGAGTCTACCTGTTTATTCTGTTCTTGTTTATATGACCTAGCCTACAGTGCCATAAGTAGATATTTGACACACTATCTAATCTAGGGTGCTTGCCAGTAGAATAGACTCTTATCAGGCTTGATCTTTTTGGTCTGGCTCTGCACAGATGTCCCAGCCTGAACTTGCACCTTCTTTACTTTCTTCTTCTTGTTCTTCTTCCCTTTCTCAAAAGGTCGAGAACCAGAAGACGAACCTCCCACTGAGTTCACCGACTCCTTGAGGAGTGGGTGATCCTTCTCAAAGTTCTGAAGCAACCCCAGTAACCCGTGGTAGTTCTCTTCAGGCTTTGTCATTCTATAATGAGTGAGGAATGGGAGATAAGACTTGGGCAACGAGTTCAGTATTGCATCTTTCCCAAGCTGCTCATGCAAGGGAAAGCCGAGCTTGCTCAATCGTTCCAACAGCTCGATCATGTACAATACATGATCAGTGACAGAGACTCCATCTCGTATTTTGGCGTTGAAGATGGCACAACTAGTCTTGTGCCTCTCTACGTCATCGGGTGTGCCAAAGGTATCCTCCAACACTTGAAGCATGTCCTTTGGCTGAGCCGTCTCGAATCTGCGACTGAACTCGTCGCTCATGATAGCAGCTAGCATGATACAGCACATCGTGGTCCGGTCACTGAGCCACTTCTGGTAAGTGTCTCTGACTGTTCCACATGCATTGATAGCTGGCTCCTCAGGTGCAGGATCTAATATCACATATAGGATCCGTTCATGCTCCAGGACTATCTTCAACTTTCGATACCAGCTATCGAAGTTAGATCCCACCAACTTATCATTGTCCAACAATGATCGGAGTGATAGGGAAGTGGCCATATTTGCACAAAGGAGAACCATAACCTAATTAGTAATTGATTCATTAAACCTAAAGATTTAGACTTTAATCAAAAGGTTTCTCCCACTATTTTATTCGAATTGGTAGCCTCTACCTCCAACTCGAGGAATTATCCTAATTCCTTAGCGGGTACTAGAATCCACTTAGACTGCACACAAGCCCAACTTTGGTTGGTCAACCCATGTACATCTAAGGGTAGGTTCATAACCAATTGTTTCTCTAAACAATTTTTAGTAATTTTAATTTTGCCCCAGAAACCTAATCAGTAGGCTTTGGCCTCCACTGTAAGGATCCAGTTAGGTCCAACCATTAACATGATCATACTTGGTGTATCTAACCAACGAATGATTAAGCCCAACTTTGGTTGGCTCACCTAACCACCATTAGAGAGATACTTCCAAGTCGTCATATGATGAGTGATAATTCTATTAGTCAACAAGCACCAGGCCTTTGGGTCTGCAATGATTATTGAGTTCATGGACTCATTATCAAACACCTTAATGGGAGGCTATGACTCAGTTATCTCCATAACTTTATCATTTTAAGGACCTAATAATTTTAGAAGATTTAAATAATATAGAGGATGAGGTCAGATGAACCAGCTTATCATGATCCTCCCACTGGCTTCACCAAGTCAGCTTAAGGGAGACCAGGGCTGGTCTAGGAGCACCTAAATCAGTCACACTGATTTACCTAGCTGACATGGGTCAGCTCGAATAGTCAAGTGATCCGATCAAAACATAATTTCACCAAGAGGCCAGGTAAGTTCGATCAGTGGGAGGGTCTGCCAAAGCTTGCCTTAGACACCATCATGAATGGCCAGGTAAGCGGGCTCCCAATTAAAAACCACCGGTCTGATTTACCTTAGACACCAACTGGTTTAATTAGTTTCGATTAGATCAACCTAACAGTTCGTGCTAGACCGCTTAGCCAAGAATCAAGTCCATTTGGTTCTCGTTAAAGACATGGACTTGACCAACTACAACTATTGTAATTGATCTAGAGAATTCTTGACCTAATCTAAGACAACAATTGATTAGATTTAGTTAATTCTCTAATTAAGTCCATCTTTAATCTAACCATAGGTCTAACCCAATTAATGGACCTAATTTCCACTAACCCATTAACCCAATGTGTTATGATTTGTGTCTTAGGTTCTTCAATTCACAATCCTAGAACCTAATCAAACAACTTCTTAATTCTTAATTAAGTTTTGGGCTGAGGGTTGGGTTCGGCTTTTCAAAAAAAAATCATTTTCATATTTGTAAAACAATTTTACAATATGATTCTACCAATCATATTGCATGTTTGATTCATAATCAAGATGCAAGTGAAATAAACATGAAACTACTTTAGATCTAATCTGAACAGGTTCACGTAATTGAAACAATTTCAACTTTAAATAATTTCTTTGCATAAAAATTATTAACAAAGAGATTTTATTTCAGATTTAAACATCTTTTAAATCTAATAAATCATAAATTTAATCTAGATCATATCTAACAAATTTATGATTAAAGATAGATCTACACAAACTAGGACAACCTTTGCACTGTAAGGGGTAAACCTTACAGCAGGACAACCTTGCAGTTTGTGATTGATCTAAAATTTTAATTTCAGATTTAATAATCAGATTATAAATTAGATCTAATCTAAAAAATAATCTAAGCATGTATAAATAATCATGTAATAAACAACCTAGGCTCTGATACCAATTGTAGGAACCAGATCTAGGGTTTCAGGGTTAGATCTTGAAACTTTTTCAAGATCATACAGCGGAAGACTAAAATAAATCAAAATTTATTTTCTAAGATCAGAAAATCCCTAGATCTAAGATCCTATTACATGATTATTATATAGCATTAAATCAAAAATTAAAATATATATAAATATAGTATGAACTACATGTTGATCATATCTAACAAGTTTCTATACTAGCTACATCTAATGTATGTATTAAATAATAGATCAGATCTATTACCTTGCAAGTTAGACGCTCTAACCTCGCTGATCCGGGTTTAAGGATGATGTTGCAAGCCGCACACGTGTCCGGCCTCTAGGAGTCGTCCACACGAGCCCACGAATCTCGATCAGAAGTCCTGCTTCAGGAAATCAGCACAGTATGCTAGTACTGCGCTGATCCTTCTTTGATGGTTGATCAGGTGCCTCCTTCTTCTTGATTTGGACTCTTCCAAAGATGAAAAGTAGAAGGAGGAGTTTCAAATCTGAGACGCTCTCAGGAAACTCAAGATGAAAGGAGGAAAGATATGAAAATAAAAACCCTAGAAGAAGACCCTCTTCTTCTTCACGTTTTTCTCTCTAAACGCCCTAACTTGCGTATTTTATATCTCCACGACCCAAAGGTATTTCTCTCTGATTTTTGGATGACAGAAAGGCCTCTCAAAAAATTATCTCCACTCAAAATTTCACAAAGAAACTCGTCTTATATAGAGAGATATGATAGAGTCCTTGTCTAGGTCAAACACCTAGTCAAGGCTTATCCAAACATGGCAAGTAAAGGGACGCCCAACTCTTGAGCACCTCCTTCATATTTTCGTGGATGGATCAACAGAAAAGGGTGCACAATGTAAACCCTGAAAGCCACAAAAATTCCAAAAAAAAATTTGGATAAATTTGGTGCAAAATTGAAAGAGTTTTGGATTTCTAAAACTCTATCTCATAGAATTCGAAATCCAAACTTATTCCTTTTAGATTTGATCCAAATCACCTTCCATGTAAGAAAGAAGAGAGGAGACCTTTTGTGAATGTGGGAGAGATCTGGGAGAGGGCTTTTGTCGCACAAAATAAGTGGAGATTGGTGTTGAATAAGAGAGAGGGCGTGGAGAAGGTTTATGTGGTGCAAGGTGGAATCCTAGTCCTACTAGGATTCTGTCTCATAACTTGTTTTAATTTGGTTTCCCAAACCAAATCAAATCAAAATTAGATCAACCCAATTAAAATAGGTCTTAACCTAATTAAGAACCTAATTTAATCAGATTAAATTAGATTTAAATCTGATTTAATTTTCTAATCAAATTAGAAATTAGATTGATCCAAGTCCTAGTTGAACTAGGACTAGTCTTTCCTTGCACTTGGCTTATCCAATAAACCAATTGGACTTGATCCAATCAAGCCCAAACCAAATCTAATTAAATTATATTTAATTAGACTTAATCTCAGCCCATTGGCTTAATCAAATTAAGCTAATTAGCAATCGAATTGCTAATCGATCCTCCTGCAACACTTGCACTGGGTTAAATATCAATCGTATTGATCATCTAACCCTAGAACGATTCTTAATCGTTGATCAACCATCCGATCGGATCATGAACTCTAATGTGTGTGACCTCATAGGTCCGAACCTAAGCCGGTAGCATAGGAACAAATTTCTATACCAATCGAAGTGACCATCTAGCAATGGTACCCGACGACCGGATAGGTCGAATGTGTAGAACAACATCCTTAGAACCCATGTGGATATAGTTTTCATATAATTCATCCCCTTGACCAAAATGATCATAGGACACCCCAGAGCTCAACTGTCAACTCTGATCAGGTTGTCCACATTGTATTTCAAAATATCAAATCCATCTGATGGATTACCCTGGCCAAGGTTTTGCTAAATTGAAATACAGCGACTCATTCTTCTCCAACTCTTGGAGTGGTCAATCCCATCTCGATCACACTCTGACTTCGCAAGTACTTGACTGTGCCCAGAAGCCTTCCGTCCCTGAATTAGAAATTCAGTTAGTCCAGTACCAAAGCACAGTGAGTTGCTTGCAAGTCACTGAGGTGATCTCAAGTCTAAGGGACACTTATACCTATATCCCATCAGAGACATTCTCGACAGCAGAATGCTCTGGAGTTGGTCACGTTCAATGACGATGTACCCTTACATCTCACCTGTATGCCATACCAGTGTCTCCACACTCCTTGGTTAAGAGGACAACCAACCCATATGGCCTACAGCGACCTATGCTCGATAGAAGCTGTCGTCCTTATTAACAGCCTATCATTTGGTCGTGAACTGTTTTAAGGACTAATCGATAAATCCTCTCTTTATCGAACTTAAATAGTCCTAAGGACTTCATCATAACAACGGAGTTCATTAGAAGATGAAAGCTTATGATGAAAATGCCAAATATATTTTATTTATTAACAAATCAATTACAATACTTGGTTGCTCAACCGTCAACAGCTTGACGATTGGCTTTTTGGGACACATTTCCCAACAAACTGCACCAATCGTCACGTCTCGTTCTTATGGGGAGGCTGCATCTCCTCGGATATTACTTGGACCCACCTCTCTCTATCCTGGCTCTCCATAGCCTCTTCATAGGTGTAGAGGTCCCCATTCACTATCACCAGGGCATATGACATCGTCTCTTCAAAGCCATATCATTTCGATTGCCTGACTTCCTTTTGGACTTGTACAGTGCAACCCCGATATCCGTCCTAGATCCAGTTTGCTCCTGCTGAACCTCCTGACTTCTTTCATCCATCCAAGCTCTCTCCACCTGTGGAGATATCTTTGAGGAGTGCTCCACCTGAATATCAAATCCTCCCAATGCACCTACAAATGACAAAATAGAATAGGATGTTAGTTGTCCAGTGCTACCCTACTGGACCTCCTACTGCTTCTGTTGGAAAATATGTTCCAAAAAGTCAATCGTCAAGCTGTTGACGGTTGAGCAACCAAGTATTGTAATTGATTTGTTAATAAATAAAATATATTTGATATTTTCATCATAAGCTTTCATCTTCTAATGAACTATGTTGTTATGATGAAGTCCTTAGGACTATTAAGATTCGATAAAGAGAGGATTTATCGATTAGTCCTTAAAACAGTTCACGACCAAATGATAGGCTGTTAATAAGGACGACAGCTTCTATCGAGCATAGATCGCTGTAGGCCATATGGATTGGTTGTCCTCTTAACCAAAGAGTGTGGAGACACTGGTATGGCATACAGATGAGATGTACTGGTACATCATCATTGAACGTGACCAACTTCAGAGTATTCTGTTATCGAGAATGTCTCTGATGGGATATAGGTATAAGTGTCCCTTAGACCTGAGATCACCTCAGTGACTTGCAAGCAACTCACTGTGCTTTGGTACTGGACTAACTGAATTTCTAATTCAGGGATGGAAGGCTTCTGAGCACAGTCAAGTACTTGCGAAGTCAGATTGTGATCGAGATGGGATTGACCACTCCAAGAGTTGGAGAAGAATGAGTCGCTATATTTCAATTTAGCAAAACCCTGGCCAGGGTAATCCAATAGATGGATTTGATATTTTGAAATACAATGTAGACAATCTGATCAGAGTTGACAGTGGAACTCTGGGGTGTCCTATGATCATTTTGGTCAAGGGGATGAATTATATGAAAACTATATCCGCATGGGTTCTAAGGATGTTGTTCTACACATTCGACCTATCCGGTCGTCGGGTACCATTGCTAGATGGTCACTTTGATTGGTACAAAAATTTATTCCTATGCTATCAGCTTAGGTTCAGACCTATGAGGTCACACACATTAGAGTTCATGATCCGATCGGATGGTTGATCAACGATTAAAAATTATTCTAGGGTTAAATGATCAATACAATTGATATTTAACCCATTGCAAGTGTTGCAGGAGGATCGATTAGTAATTCGATTGCTAATTAGCTTAATTTGATTAAGCGAATAGATTGAGATTAAGTCTAATTAAATATGATTTAATTAGATTTTATTTGGGCTTGATTGGATCAAGTTCAATTGGTTTATTGGATAAGCCAAGTACAAGAAAAAACTAGTCCTAGTTCAACTAGGACTTGGGTAAATCTAATTTCTAATTTGATTAAAAAATTAAATTAGATTTAAATCTATTTTAATCTGATTAAATTAGATTCTTAATTGAGTTAAGACCTATTTTAATTGGGTTAATCTAATTTTGATTTGATTTGATTTGAGAAACCAAATTAAAACAAGTCATAAGATAGAATCCTAGTAAGACTAGGATTCCACCATGCGCCACATAAGCTTTCCCCACGCCCTCTCTCTCATTCAATGCCAATCTCCTCTTATTTTGTATGACAAAAGCCCTCTCCCAGGTCTCTTTCACGTTCAGAAAAGGTTTCCTCTCTTCTTTCTTACATGGAAGGTGGTTTGGATCAAATCAAAGAGGAATAAGTTTGGATTTCGAATTCTATGAGATAGAGTTTTAGAAATCCAAAACTCTTTCAATTTTGCACCAAATTTATCCAATTTTTTTTTGAAATTTTTATAGTTTTTAGGGTACATATTTTGCACCCTTTGATGGTGATCCATGCATGAAAATAAGGAAGAGGTGCTCAAGAGTTGGGCTCCTCTTATCTTGCCATGTTTGGATAAGCCTTGACTAGGTATTTGACCTAAACAAGGACTCTATCATATCTCTCTGTATAAAATGAGTTTCTTCATAAACTTTTCAGTGAATATAGAGATTTGAGAGACCTTTGGACCATCCAAAAATCAGAGAAAAATACCTTTGTTCATGGAGATATAATAGACACAAGATAGGGTGTCTAGAGAGAGAAACGAGAAGAAGAAGAGGGTCTTCTTCTAGGGTTGGTTGTTTTCATCTCTTTCCTTCCTCCATCTTGAGTTTTCTGAGAGTGTCTTAGATCTGAAACTCCTCCTCCTACTTTCCATCTTTGGAAGAGTCCAAATCAAGAAGAAGGAGGCACCTGATCAACCATCAAAGAAGGATCAGCGCAGTACTAGCATACTGTGCTGATTTCCTGAAGCAAGACTTATGATCGAGATTCGTGGGCTCGTGTGGACGACTCCTAGAGGCCGGACACATGTGCGGCTTGCAATATTATCCTCAAGCCTGGATTAGCGAGGTTAGAACATCTAACTTGCAAGGTAATAGATCTGATCTATTGTTTAATACATACATTAGATGTAGTATAGAAACATGTTGATATGATCAACATGTAGTTCATGCTGTATATATATTTTTTAATTTTTGATTTAATACTATGTAATAATCATATAATAGGATCTTAGATTTAGAGATTTTCTGATTTTAAAAAATAAATTTTGATTTATTTTAGTCTTCCACTGTATGATCTTGAAAAAGTTTCAAGATGTAACCCTGAAACCCTAGATCTGGTCACTTCAATTGGTATCAGAGCCCAGGTTCTTTATTACATGATTATTTATACATGCTTAGATTATTTTTTAGATTAGATCTAATTTATAATCTGATTATTAAATCTAAAATTAAAATTTTATATCAATCATGAACTGCAAGGTTGTCCTGCTATAAGGTTTACCCCTTACAGTGCAAAGGTTGTCCTAGTTTGTGTAGATCTATCTTTAATCATAAATTTATTAGATATGATCTAGATTAAATTTATAATTTATTAGATTTAAAAGATATTTAAATCTGAAATAAAATCTCTTTGTTAATAATTTTTGTGCAAAGAAATTATTTAAAGTTAAAATTATTTTAATTACATGAACCTGTTTAGATTAGATCTAAAGTAGTTTCATATTTATTTCACTTATATCTTGATTATGAATCAAACATGCAATATGATTGATAGAATCATATTGTAAAATTATTTTACAAATATGAAAATTATTTTTGAAAAGTCGAACCCAATCCTCAGCCCAAAACTTAATTAAGAATTAAGAAATTATTTGATTAGGTTCTAGGATTGTGAATTGAAGAACCTAAGATACAAACCATAACATATTGGGTTAATGGGTTAGTGAGAATTAGGTCCATTAATTGGGTTAGACCTATGGTTAGATTAAAGATGGACTTAATTAGAGAATTGACTAAATCTAATCAATTGTTGTCTTAGATTAGGTCAAGGATTCTCTAGATCAATTACAATAGTTGTAGTTGGTCAAGTCCATATCTTTAACGAGAACCAAATGGACTTGATTCTTGGCTAAGCAGTCTAGCATGAACTGTTAGGTTGATCTAATCAAAACTAATTAAACTAGTTGGTGTCTAAGGTAAACCAGACCGGTTGTTTTTAATTGGGAGCCCGCTTACCTGGTCATTTCTGATGGTGTCTAAGGCAAGCTTTGGCCGACCCTCTCACTGATCGAACTTACCTGGCCTCTTGGTGAAATTATGTTTTGATCGGATCACTTGACTATTCGAGCTGACCCATGTTAGCTAGGTAAATCAGTGTGACTGATTTAGGTGCTCCTAGACCAGCCCTTTTAATGGTCTCCCTTAAGCTGACTTGGTGAAGCCAATGGGAGGATCATGATAAGATGGTTCATCTGACCTCATCCTCTAAATTATTTAAATCTTCTAAAATTATTAGGTCCTTAAAATGATAAAGTTATGAAGATAACTGAGTCATAGCCTCCCATTAAGGTGTTTGATAATGAGTCCATTAACTCAATAATCATTGCAGACCCAAAGGCCTGGTGCTTGTTGACTAATGGAATTATCACTCATCATATGACGACTTGAAAGTATCTCTCTAATGGTGGTTAGGTGAGCCAACCAAAGTTGGGCTTAATCATTCGTTGGTTAGATACACCAAGTATGATCATGTTAATGGTTGGACCTAACCGGATCCTTACAGTAGAGGCCAAAGCCTACTGATTAGGTTTCTGGGGCAAAATTAAAATTACTAAAAATTATTTAGAGAAATAATTGGTTATGAACCTACCCTTAGATGTATATGGGTTGGCCAACCAAAGTTAGGCTTGTGTGCAGTCTAAGTGGATTTTAGTACCCACTAAGAAATTAGGGTAATTCCTCGAATTGGAGATAGAGGCTACCAATTCGAATAAAATAATGGGAGAAACCTTTTGATTAAAGTCAAAATCTTTAGGTTTAATGAATCAATTACTAATTAAGTTATGGTTCTCCTTTGTGCAAATATGGCCACTTTCCTATTGCTTCGATCATTGTTGGACAATGATAAGTTGGTGGGATCCAACTTCGGTAGCTGGTATCGAAAGTTGAAGATAGTCCTAGAGCATGAACGGATCCTATATGTGATAATGGATCCTATACCTGAGGAGCCAGCTGCCAATGCATGTGGAACAGTCAGAGACACTTACCAGAAGTGGCTCAGTGACCGGATCACGGTGCGCTGTATCATGCTGGCTGCCATGAGTGACAAGTTCAGTCGCAGATTCGCGATGGCTCAGCCAAAGGACATGCTTCAAGTGTTGGAGGATGCCTTTGGCACACTCGATGACATAGAGAGGCACAAGACTAGTTGTGCCATCTTCAACGCCAAAATACGGGATGGTGCCTCTGTCACTGATCATGTATTGTACATGATCGAGCTGATGGAATGATTGAGCAAGCTCGGCTTTCTCTTGCATAAGCAGCTTGAAAAAGATGCAATATTGAACTTGCTGCTCAAGTCTTATCTCCCATTCCTCACTCATTATAGAATGACAAAGCCTGAAGAGAACTACCACGGGTTATTGGGGTTGCTTCAGAACTTTGAGAAGGATCACCAACTTCATAAGGAGTCGATGAACTTAGTGGGAGGTTCGTCTTCTGGTTCTCAATATTTTGAGAAAGGGAAGAAGAACAAGAAGAAGAAAGTAAAGAAGGTGCATGTTCAGGCTAGGACATCAGTGCAGGGCCAAACCAGAAAGATCAAGCTCGATAAGAGTCTATTCTACTGGCAAGCACCCTAGATTAGATAGTGTGTCAGATATCTACTTATGGCACTGTAGGCTAGGTCATATAAATAAGAACATAATAAATAGGTTGACTCAAGAGGAAATCCTCGAAGTCAATGATTGTGAATCACTTCCAACCTGTGAGTTCTGTCTTCTTGATAAAATGACCAAGTCACCTTTTACTGAAAAAGGTGAGAGAGCTACTGAGCTCTTGGGCCTAGTACATACTGATGTATGCGGGCCCATGAGCACCAGTACTAGAGGTGAATATTTCTACTTCATAACTTTCACGGATGACCTATCCCGATATGAATATGTCTATCTGATGAAACATAAGTCGGATTCATTAGAAATGTTCAAACGATTCCGAAGTGAAGTAGAAAAATAAACTGGAAAGAGTATTAAAACTCTTCGATCTGATCGAGGAGGAGAATACCTTTCTAGTGAGTTTCTCATATATCTAGGAGAGAATGGGATTCTCTCCCAATGGACTCCTCCAGGAACACCACAGCATAATGGTGTGTCTGAAAGGAGGAATCGGACTCTGTTAGATATGGTCCGATCCATGATGGGTTTTGCCAGCTTGCTGATATCCTTCTGGGGATATACACTCGAATCGACCTGTTATCTGTTAAATAGGATTCTAAGTAAGTCTGTAATTAAGACTCCATATGAGATATGGACAGGACGTAAGCCAGCACTTTCACACCTTAGGATCTGAGGGTGCCCAGCCTATGTCAAACGATTAGTCACAGACAAACTTGGACCTAGGTCTGACAAATGCTCATTCATAGGGTACCCCAAAGAGACAAAAGGATATTTTTTTCTACCATGCTGATGAACAAAAGGTGTTCGTCAGCCTTAAGGTAATTTTTTTTTTGAAAAAGAGTTTCTTGGTGAAGGAACCGTTGCCTCTAAGGTTGAATTTGATGAAGTTCAACAGGTAGAAGGACCGACACCAATAGCTGAACCTGAGTCGGATATGATTAGATCAGATCCGAAACCCAATGTACCTGTACCATTAAGGCGATCTAGTAGAGTACCGCATCAGCAGACAGATACTATGGTTTTTTTATCCGGAATGGTGATCCCATCGAACTTGATGAGAATAATGAGGATCCGATCACCTATATGGATGCAATGCAGAGACCTGATTCCGAAAAATGGCTTGAAGCCATGAGATCTGAAATGGAGTCCATGAAGGTCAACGATGTATGTGTTGTGATCCAGGTGGTGTGCCCAAGGCCCAGGAGACCAAGGCTAAGGCCAAGGTCCATCATTCATGAGGGCTTCATGGAGGCTCTAGGGCTAGTTGGGCCCTAGGTTGAAAGGCTGTGGGCCTTTCGGGTACTTGAGGTCTAGATTATGTGGGTCTCAAGGGATCAACTCTTTATGGGCCAGGTCTGGGCTCAGGATAGATGACATTAAGTTGAGTCATGGGTGTACATGGGCTTGGGTTAACTTAATCTTCCATAGAGTTGGTCAAGGGAGTTTTGGGTTTGGGTCACCTGACCAGGTGTTTATATATATATGTACTTGTATAGATTTGATGAAGCCAAAGAAAATAGATGACTTTTTCTCTCAAGTCTCTCTCTCTTCTCCCTCTCTCTCCAGCAATCTTCCACACACCAGGAGCAAGAAACCCTAGGGTTTCTTGCCACCAGTCCATAAAGGAAAGAAAGGAAGGGAGGCGCTAGCCCCTTCCCCCATTGCAGCCGCCAGCCATTTCTTCTCTCTCCTCTCTTGCAGATATCCAAACACCAAGTCCAGGACCTGAAATCTCTTAAGAAGAGGTTGGTACAAGTCTCTCTCAGATCTGGAGTTGATCTGAGGTCGTTTGAGGTACGGGTGAGATCTCCATCAACAGATCTACAAAAAAGCTGCAGTAGGACAGATCTGCGAGGTCTGTCTCCATTTATCTTCTTCCCTATCTAGAACATCCCAATTTGAGATCTACAAATTGGAAGACCTCGGTCCAGGTCTGATCTGGTTGGGTACCAGATCTTGAATTTTTTAGAGGGGGTTTCAAAGGCATTCTTCATCTGGAACGAAAGGCTGACGAAGAAGACAGCAACCAGACTGATTTCGTCAAGGGCCTTGGATCGTGTCCAGAAGTCTCCAGATCTATTCGTTGCTAGTTCTGCTGCACCAAACATCCACAGGAGAAGCCAAGATCATACTTCAATAGTTGGTATCAGAGCTACGGTGGTGAGGAAGCGATTCCAAGAGCGAGAAGTTGAAGATCCCAAGTGCTGAAAATTTTCAGCAAGGTACCATCAAGGTTTATTCTATAATTCTTGATTTTATATTGCTTGTTTGGCTTGGATCCAGTCATGGGTAGCAATATGAAGGTCGAGTTCGAGAAGTTTGATGGCAAGAAAAATTTTTTCATGTGGAAAATTCGGGTGGAGGATCTTCTGGTGCAAGTAGATCTGGATCAGGCTTTGGATGAGAAGTCTGAGGGAATAACAGATAGACAATGGGCATCGTTGGAGAAGAAAGCATGCTCGGTGATCAGAGGATGTTTGGCAGATGCGGCATTGTATTCGATGCTGGAAGAAAAGACCCTGAAGGGCCTTTGGTCGAAGTTGCACACCATGTACATGGGGAAGAATATGTGCAACAAGCTGATGCTGAAGAAGAGGTTGTACAGTCTTCGGATGCAAGAGGGATCTGATGTGATTGGCCACATTCAGAGGTTCGACCAGTTGTGCATGGAGTTGGTGAATATCGGGGTGAAGCTGGATGAGGAGGATAAGTCTCTATTGCTTCTATGTTCGCTGCTCAGATCATATGATTCTTTGGTGATTACACTGCTCTACGGCAAGGAGACTCTGGATTATGAGGATATGGTCTCGGTGCTGAGGTCGAATGAGCAGAGGGAAAAGTTGATCAGAGATCGGGCTCCCCAGGAGGGTTTGGCAATATGGGAGAGGACAGGTAGAGGCAGAGGCAGAAGCAAGTCCAGGGGACGGTCCAAGTCCAGGAAGGGAAAGAAAGAGATGAAATGTTTCAAGTGCAAAGAGTTCGGGCACTTCAAGCGAGAATGTCCACTATGGAAGAGCAAGAAAGGAGAAAGAAGTGGCTCAGAATCAGTGAGTGTAGTTGCTGAGCAGCAGGTGGAGGATGATCTACTTGTGGTATCAGATGGTCACAGGCATTACACAGAGGAGTGGACACTAGACTCTGCGTGCTCACATCACTACACACCACACAGGTCTTGGTTTGCGACATACACCAAGACAGATGAGGGATCAATGACTCTAGGCGATAATCATCCTTACGAGGTGGCTGGGATAGGGACAGTCAGAGTGAGGATGTTTGATAGGATTGTGAGGACATTGACAAATGTAAAGCACATCCCAGAGTTGAAAAAAAATCTGGTGTCACTAGGCTACTTGGAGCGCAGTGGATACAGCTTCAACAGTAGGGCTAGAAGTGGAGTACTGAATATCTCCAATGGAGCTATGGTGGTGATGAGAGGCAGGAGGTTGGACAATAACCTCTATCGCATGGAGGGATCTGTGGTGATCGAAGAGTCTGATGCAGCAGCTGCAGCACAGGACCAGCAGGGGGCTTACAGGATGTGGCACTACCGCCTAGGCCACATGGGTGACAGAGGGCTGAGGGAGTTGAGCAGGAGATGACTCATCTCTGATCTGGAGGATGGTGCTACAGGGGAGATCTGTGAGCCTTGCCAGATGAAAAAGCAGAGAAGAGTTCAGTTCACCATCAGTACAGCCCAGAGTGCAGTCCCTCTGAAGTTAGTACACACGGATGTGTAGGGACCAGCCACAGTTTTAGCTAGGAATGGGGCCAGATACTTTATGACCCTGATTGATGATTTCTCAAGGAAGCTCTGGATTTACTTCATGAGAGAGAAGTCAGAGGTCTTCACCAAGTTCAAGATCTGGAGAGCTGAAGTGGAGAAGGAGCAGGGGAGGAGCGTGAAGTCTTTGAGGTTAGACAATGGCGGAGAGTACACCAGCAGAGAGTTCCAGGATTACTGTGAGGAGTGTGGGATCAGGAGACACTTCTTAGTTAAGGGAACTCCACAGCAGAATGGGGTGGCCGAGAGAATTAACAGAATACTTCTGAAAAAGGCACGATACATGAGGCTGCAAGCAGGGTTTCCAAAGGAGTTTTGGGTTGACACAGTTGACGCAGCAGGTTACTTGGTCAATCGGTCACCTCACACCAGGTTGGATGGCAGGCTTCCAGAGGAGGTGTGGTCTGGGAGGACAGTTGGGTTGGGCCATCTACAGGTATTTGGGTGCACGGCCTATGTGCACATTGGAGCTGGTGAGCGAAGCAAGCTAGATATCAGATCACGCAAGACGGTGTTTCTAGGCTATCCGCGAGGAGTCAAGGGATACAGACTGTGGGATCCCTTAGAAAAGAAGATCATCATTAGTCAGGATGTGACTTTTGATGAGGAGTCAGTCCTACGAAGGTGAGCAGGCATGGAGGAGCAGCAGGAGCAGGAGGAGGTCCAGCAGGGCACTGCTGGACAGCTTACCTCTTTGATTTTGCCTCTTGTAGGTACTACTGGAGGACATGACATTCAGGTGGAGAACCTACCTAAGGTGTCTCCATAGGTGGAGAGGATTCGGATGGATGATCGAGGTGGAGAGGTCCAGCAGGAGCGAGCTGGATCGAGGACTGATATCGGTGTTGCCCTACACAAGCCCAAGAGGACCATCAGGCAATCGGACCAATATGGCTTCGAGGAGATGCTGTCATATGCCCTGGTGACAGCGAATGAAGACCCATATACGTATCAGGAGGCTATTGAGAGCCAGGACAGAGATCGATGGGTCCAGGCGATGTCCAAGGAGATGCAGTCTCTCCACTAGAATCAGACATGACGATTGGTGTAGTTGCCACAGGGGAAGGGGCCCATTGGCTGCAAATGGGTCTACAGTCGCAAGGAAGGGCCTTCAGAGCAGGGAGGTATCAGATTCAAGGTGAGGTTAGTGGCCAAGGGATACTCCCAGAAGGAAGGCATCGACTTCAGCAAGGTCCTCTCTCCCATCGTCAGACACACTTTCATCAGAGTGTTGCTGAGCATCGTAGCAGCTCAGGATTTAGAGCTGGAGCAGATGGATGTCAAGACGGCATTCCTCCATGGGCATTTGGAGGAGAGGATTTACATGGAGCAGCCACCCGATTTCAGGGATCCAGGATCAGAGGGAAAGGTTTGTTTGTTGCAGAAGTCACTGTACGGGCTGAAGCAGTCGCCGAGGCAATGGTACAAGCGGTTCGGCTCCTATGTGCGCAGTATTAGACTTTTCAGGTGCGAGTTTGATCCCTGTGTTTATGTTCAATCTCTTGAGGATGGTTCTAGGTTGTTCCTACTCTTGTATGTGGATGACATGCTTATAGCATGCTAGAGTAGGAAGGTTGTGCAGGATCTGAAGGCATCCTTATCTCGAAAGTTTGAGATGAAGGATTTGGGCCCTGCAAGGAAGATCCTAGGCATGGAAATTTTCAGAGATCGAGTCCGGAGGGTGCTGCATCTATCTCAGGGGGGCTACATACAGAAGGTCTTAGAGAGGTTCGAGATGAAGGAAGCAAAGCCGACGGAGCTGCCACTTGTCGGTCACTTCAGACTCTCGAAGACCATGGCACCACAGACTGAGGTGGAGGCTCAGAAGATGGAGAAGGTTCCTTATGCTTCAGGATTTGGGAGCTTGATGTATGCGATGGTCTGTTGTAGGCCAGACATCGCTCATGCAGTGAGTCAGGTTAGCAGGTTCATGGCGCAGCCTGGAAGGGAGTACTGGAGAGCTCTGAAGTGGATATTCAGATACCTGACGGGTTCAGTTGGAGTTGGCATCTACTACGGACAGCGAGGAGGTGCAGTGGGATACTCTGACATGTCCAAGGAGGCTCAGAGGCTGATTGGCGGTTATGTAGATGCAAACTTCGATGGAGATATGGATATCCGGAGGTCTATGATAGGCTTCATCTTTAGCCTGTATGGAGGTCCTATTTCTTAGAGATCGAGTCTGCAGCCTATCACGGCCCTATCCACTACAGAGGCAGAGTACATCGGGCTGATAGAAGCAGCTAAGGAGGCAATTTGGCTGAAGGGTTTGTTGACGGAGATGGGCCTTACTCAGGAGGCCATTAGAGTGCACTGTGACAGCCAGAGTGCACTTCTATTAGCACAGAACTCAGTCTATCATGCAAGAACAAAGCACATCGACATTCGGTATCATCGGATCAGGAAGCTTATGGAGGATGGCGAGGTGGAGCTGGTAAAGGTACACACCAAGGAGAACCCAACTGATGCACTTATGAAGGTACTTCCACAGGACAGCTTTCAGAGATGTGTTGAGCAGATTCGGCTGATGGACAGAGTGGAGCTGGTTGAGGCCTTGGTACACCAAGGTGGAGATTGTTATGATCTAGGTGGTGTACCCAAGGCCCAGGGGACCAAGGCTAAGGCCAAGGTCCATCATTCATGAGGGCTTCATGGAGGCTCTAGGGCTAGTTGGGCCCTAGGTTGAAAGGCTGTGGGCCTTTCGGGTACTTGAGGTCTAGGTTATGTGGGCCTCAAGGGACCAACTCTTTATGGGCCAGGTCTGGGCCCAGGATAGGTGAGATTAGGTCGAGTCATGGGTGTACATGGGCTTGGGTTAACCTAATCTCTCATAGAGTTGGTCAAGGGAGTTTTGGGTTTGGGTCACTTGACCCGGTGTTTATATATACATGTACTTGTATAGGTTTGATGAAGCCAAAGAAAATAGATGACTCTTTCTCTCAAGTCTCTCTCTCTCTTCTCCCTCTCTCTCCAGCAATCTTCCATGCATTAGGAGCAAGAAATCCTAGGGTTTCTTGCCGCCAGTCCATAAAAGGAAAGAAAGGAAGGGAGGCGCTAGCCCCTTCCCCATTGCAGCCGCCAGCCATTTCTTCTTTCCCCTCTCTTGCAGGCACCCAAACACTAGGTCCAGGATTTGAAATCTCTTGAGAAGAGGTTGGTATAACTCTCTCTCAGATCTGAAGTTGATCTGAGGTCGTTTGAGGTGCGGGTGAGATCTCCATCAACAGATCTACAAAAAGGCTGCAGCAGGACAGATCTGTGAGGTCTGTCTCCATCTATCTTCTTCTCTATCTAAAATATCTTGATTCAAGATCTATAAATTGGAGGACCTTGGTCCAGGTCTGATTTGGTTGGGTACCAGATCTTGAATTTTTTAGAGGTGGTTTCAAAGGTGTTCTTCATCTGGAACGAAAGGCTGACGAAGAAGATAGCAACCAGGCTGATTTCGTCAAGGGCCTTGGATCGTGTCCAGAAGTCTCCAGATCTATTTGTTGCTGGTTTTGCTGCACCAAAGGTCTATGGGAGGAGTTGGGATCGTGCTCCAACAGTATGGACATTGGTTGACCCACCTGAAGGGGTTAAACCCATTGGGTGTAAACGGGTCTTCAAAAGGAAGAGGGGCGTAGACGGAAAGGTGGAGACCTATAAAGCCCGTCTGGTCGCCAAAGGGTATCGTCAATGTTATGGTATTGACTATGACGAGATATTTTTTTCTGTGGCAATGTTCAAATCCATTCAGATAATGCTTGCAATAGCTGCCCATCTGGATTATGAGATCTAGCAGATGGATGTAAAGACAGCTTTTCTGAATGGAGAGCTGACCGAAGAGGTGTATATGATACAACCTGAGGGGTTTACATCCACAGATGAGTCCAAAGTGTGCAAGCTTCAGAGATCCATTTATGGATTGAAGCAAGCTTCTCGGAGTTGGAACATGCATTTTGATAAGGTGATCAAAATATATGGCTTCATTAAGAATGGAGAAGAGCCCTGCATCTATAAATGGGTAAATAGTTCAGTTGTGGTATTTCTTATTTTGTACGTGGATGATATTCTCTTAATCGGGAATGACATCCCCGCACTACAGGGAATAAAAGTTTGGTTGTCATCACAGTTCTCCATGAAGGACTTGGGTGAAGCATCCTACATCCTAGGGATGAAGATCTATAGGGATAGATCTAAAAGGATGCTTGGATTATCTCAGTCCATGTACATAGACACTGTGTTGAAGAGGTTCAACATGGAGAATTTCAAGAAGGGCTATCTACCGATAGGCCATGGAATTTCTCTCTCTAAGAAGGATTGTCTGACAACTCCTGAAGAAAGAGAGCGTATGAGTAGAGTCCCATATGCTTCAGCCGTGGGATCTATCATGTATGCCATGACATGTACAAGACCAGATATGGCATACTCACTAGGAGTAGTGAGTAGATACCAATCTGATCTTGGAGAAAATTATTGGAAAGTGGTTAAAGCCAACCTTAAGTATTTGAGAAATACTAAGGACCAATGATTGGTTTATGGCGAGTCAGATCTGAAACTTGTGGGGTTCACAGACTCTTGCTTTCAATCTGACCATGATGACAGCAGGAGCGTGTTGGGTTATATCTTTACTCTGAATGGTGGAGCCATCTGTTGGAAGAGTTTCAAGTAGCATACTGTGGCGGACTCTGTTTGTGAAGCAGAGTACATCGCAGCATCGGATGCCGTGAAGGAAGCTGTGTGGCTGAGAAAATTCATCAACGAGCTCAGAGTAGCACCCTCCCTCGATGGTCCGGTCCTGCTCTACTGTGACAGTACTAGTGCCATAGCTCAGGTGAAAGAACCCAAAGCACATCAGCGGACGAAGCACATCTTGCGTCGCTTCCACCTAGTCCGGGAGATCGTGGATCGAGGTGACGTCGATCTTCAGAAGATCGACGGAAAGGAGAACCTGACCGATCCCTTCACTAAAGCTCTGGAAATAAAGGAGTTCGACAACCACAAGTCAAAGATGGGTATTAGATACTGTGCCAAGTGGCTTTAGGACAAGTGGGAGTTGTTGAAAAATATGTCCCAAAAAGCCAATCGTCAAGCTGTTGACGGTTGAGCAACCAAGTATTGTAATTGATTTGTTAATAAATAAAATATATTAGGTATTTTCATTATAAGCTTTCATCTTCTAATGAACTCTGTTGTTATGATGAAGTCCTTAGAACTATTAAGATTCGATAAAGAGAGGATTTATCGATTAGTCCTTAAAACAGTTAACGACCAAATGATAGGCTGTTAATAAAGACGACAGCTTCTATCGAGCATAGGTCGCTGTAGGCCATATGGGTTGGTTGTCCTCTTAACCAAAGAGTGTGGAGACACTGGTATGGCATACAGGTGAGATGTACTGGTACATCATCATTAAATGTGACCAACTCTAGAGTATTCTGCTGTCGAGAATATCTCTAATGGGATATAGGTATAAGTGTCCCTTAGACCTGAGATCGCCTCAGTGACTTGCAAGCAACTCACTGTGCTTTGGTACTGGACTAACTGAATTTCTAATTCAGGGATGGAAGGCTTCTGAGCACAGTCAAGTACTTGCGAAGTCAGAGTGTGATCGAGATGGGATTGACCACTCCAAGAGTTGGAGAAGAATGAGTCGCTGTATTTCAATTTAGCAAAACCTTGGCCAGGGTAATCCATCAGATGGATTTGATATTTTGAAATACAATGTAGACAACCTGATCAGAGTTGACAGTTGAACTCTGAGGTGTCCTATGATCATTTTGGTCAAGGAGATGAATTATATGAAAACTATATCCGCATGGGTTCTAAGGATGTTGTTCTACACATTCGACCTATCCGGTCGTCGGGTTCCATTGCTAGATGGTCACTTCGATTGGTACAAAAATTTATTCCTGTACTATCAGTTTAAGTTCAGACCTATGAGATCATACACATTAGAGTTCATGATCCGATCGGATGGTTGATCAACGATTAAGAATTGTTCTAGGGTTAAATGATCAATACAATTGACATTTAACCCAGTGCAAGTATTACAGGAGGATCGATTAGCAATTCAATTGCTAATTGGCTTAATTTGATTAAGTCAATGGGCTGAGATTAAGTCTAATTAAATATGATTTAATTAGATTTAGTTTGGGCTTGATTGGATCAAGTCCAATTGATTTATTGGATAAGCCAAGTGCAAGAAAAAACTAGTCCTAGTCCAACTAGGACTTGGGTCAATCTAATTTTTAATTTGATTAAAAAATTAAATCAGTTTAAATCTAATTTAATCTGATTAAATTAGGTTCTTAATTGGGTTAAGATCTATTTTAATTGGGTTGATCTAATTTTGATTTGATTTGATTTGAGAAACCAAATTAAAACAAGTCATAAGATAGAATCCTAGTAAGACTAGGATTCCACCTTGCGCCACATAAGCCTTCCCCACACCCTCTCTCTCATTCAATGCCAATCTCCTCTTATTTTGTGCAATAAAAGCCCTCTCCCAGGTCTCTCCCACGTTCACAAAAGGTTTGCTCTCTTCTTTCTTACATGGAAGGTGGTTTGGATCAAATCAAAGAGGAATAAGTTTGGATTTCGAATTCTATGAGATAGAGTTTTAGAAATCCAAAACTCTTTCAATTTTGCACCAAATTTATCCAAATTTTTTTTGGAATTTTCATGGATTTTAGGGTACATATTGTATACCCTTTACTGGTAATCTATGTACGAAAATAAGGAGGAGGTACTCAAGAGTTGGGTGCCCCTTATCTTGCCATGTTTGGATAAGCCTTGACTAGGTATTTGACTTAGACAAAGACTCTATCATATCTCTCTGTATAAAATGAGTTTATTTATAAAATTTTTGATAAAGATATATATTTGAGAGACCTTTGGGACATCCAAAAATCAGAGAGAAATACTTTTGGGTCGTGGAGATATAATTGACACAAGATAGGGTATCTAGAGAGAGAAACGAGAAGAAGAAGAGAGTCTTCTTCTAGGGTTGTTTGTTTTCATCTCTTTCCTTCCTCCATCTTGAGTTTCCTAAGAGTGTCTCAAATCTAAAACTCCTCCTCCTACTTTCCATCTTTGGAAGAGTCCAAATCAAGAAGAAGGAGGCACCTGATCAATCATCAAAGAAGGATTAGTGCAGTACTAGCATACTGTGATGATTTCTTGAAGCAGGACTTCTGATCGAGATTCGTGGGCTCGTGTGGACGACTCCTAGAGGCCGGATGCATGTGCAGCTTGCAATATCATCCTCAAGTCCGGATCAGTGAGGTTAGAACGTCTAACTTGCAAGGTAATAAATCTGATCTATTGTTTAATACATACATTAGATGTAGTATAGAAACATGTTGATATGATCAACATGTAGTTCATGTTGTATATATATATTTTAATTTTTGATTTAATACTATGTAATAATTATGTAATAAGATATTAGATCTTAAAATTCTCTAGTTTTAGAAAATAAATTTTGATTTATTTTAGTCTTCCGCTGTATGATCTTGAAAAGTTTCAAGATCTAACCCTGAAATCCTAGATCTGATTCCTTCAGCTCCTCCATGCCATCTTATCTTTGGAGAACTAAATTTTCATCAAAGATGACATCCCTATTGATGACAACCTTCTTCTCCAATGGATCCCATAGCCAGTATCCCTTAACTCCTCATGGATATCCCAAGAACACCATCTTCCATGACCTGACGTCTAATTTGCTCTACTCACCAGCACTGATGTGCACAAATGCCATGCACCCAAACACCCTTAGATGGCTCAATCCAATCTTTTTTTCAAACTATTTTTCTTCTGAAATACCACCATCTGACTTAGTGTGAGGTGATCGATTCATCAAATAACAGGCTACATCCATTGTATCAACCCAGAATACCTTAAGAAGCCCTGCCTGCAACCTCATGTATCGTGCCTTTTCCATAAGGGTTTTGTTCATCCTCTCGACTATCCTATTTTGTTGAGGAGTCCCTCTCATTGAGAAATACCTTTTGATGCCACACTCTTCATAAAAAAATTGAAACTCCTTACTGGTGTACTCTCCATCATTGTTGGACCGCAGACACTTCAAGCTTTGACCTGTCTCCTTCTCCACCTCAGCTTTCCATATCTTGAATTTGGTGAAGATTTTTAATTTCTCCTTTATGAAGTAGATCCATACCTTCTTTAAGAAATTATCTATAAAGGTAAAGAAGTATCTTACCCCATTTTTGACTGAAATCGGGGCCGTTCCCCACACATCAGTGTGAACTAGTTCCAGTGGGGCTGCATTGCAGGCTGAATTGCTAGCAAACTGCACTCTCTTCTGCTTTCTCATCTGGCATGGCTCACATACCTCTAAGATACCTCCATTTAGATCTAATATCAGACCATACTTGCTCAGCTTCTTCATCCTACGATCTCCCATGTGGCCTAGGCGGTAGTGCCACAACCGGAGAGTCCCCTGCTGATCCTGTGCTGCTACTGCTACATCAGATTCTCCAGTTATCACAGATCCTTCCATCCTGTAGAGGTTGTTCTCCATCCTCCTATCTCTCATCACTATCATGGCTCCATTTGAGATGTTCAACATCCCACTCCTGGCACGACTGCTAAAGTTGTAGCCGCTCCACTCCAGGTAACCAAGTGAAACGAGATTCTTCTTCAGATCTGGAACATGCTTCATATTAGTGAGAGTCCGCACCATCCTATCAAACATCCTTATCCAAATACTCTCAATACTGGCAACTCGACATGGGGGATCATCTCCAAGTGTCACGCTCCTTAATCCATTCTGGTGTATATAGCGAACCAAGACTGATTTGGGGTGTAGTGATGCGAACAGACTGAATCTAGGATCTGTACATTTGTGTTTTGCCTGTGACCATCTGATACTACTAAGAGGTCATCCTCCATCTCACTATCAGCCATTGTACTCAGCACATCAGATCCTCTCTTTTTTTTCTTTTTATTCTTCTACTGCGGGCAATCTCGTTTGAAGTGTCCGATCTCATTGCACTTATAGCACCTAGCTTCCTTCCTGCTTATGCTCTTTCAAGACTTTGACCATCCCCTTAACTTACCTCTTTTCCTTCCTCTTCCAGATCTCTCCCCCATGGCTAATCCCTCCTGGGGAGCACCTTCCTTGGTCAACTTCTCTCACTGTTCATTGGATTGCAACACTGAGACCATGTCTTCATACTCCAAGATCTCTTTGCTGTAGAGCAGCGTCGTCACCAATAGATCATAGGAAGGGGGTAGTGAGCATAGCAGTAGCAACGACTTATCTTTCTCCTCCATCTTCACCTCGATGTTCAGCAACTCATTGCACATCTGGTCAAATTTCTGGATGTGATCCAAGACATCTCTACCTTTCTGCATCTGAAGGCTGTACAGTCTCTTCTTCAACATCAATTTATTGCACATATTTTTTTTCATATATATGGTGTGCAACTTTGACCACAAATCTTTTGGGGTCCTTTCCTCTAACATCGAATAGAACATCACATCCGCCAAATATCCTCTAATCATAGAACAAGCCTTTTTCTCTAGGGACATCTACTGACGATCCATCATCCCTTCAGGCTTCTCTTCCAATGCCTGATCCAGATCTGCTTGAACCAAACGATATTCTATCCAAATTTTTTATATAGAAAAGTTTCTTTTCCTATCAAATTTTTTAAAATCAACCTTCATGTTGCTTCCTATGGCTAGATCCAAATCAAAAACATAATAAAATTTTAAGGGATTTGAGAAATATCTTGACAGAGTCCTTGCTGAAATTTCAGTCTTTGAAGATTTTCAACTTCTGGAGTCTCCTTCTTTCTCCACACAACCCATGCTCTGATACTAATTATTGAAACAGCTTCCTTAGGTTGTAGACATCAGAAAATAGCAAGGATCTAATCGTGGAGGTCCTTAAAGGCCAGCAATCAAGCAAAATAAAAACAGCCTTCAAGATTTCAGCAGCCTTGTAAATCCTGTCGATAAGATTTTTTTCTGTAATTTGAACCCCTTCTCCACCAGATCTGAAATCCATCTTTTGAGACCTGAAATTACTCTTGATGAAGCCTCCAAAAAATAATAGATGGGACCTGAAACTCTTCTTGGGTGTACAAGAGGGGGTGCACAAACAGGGGGCATGCACAAGGGGGGCACTAGTTTCTAGCACCTCCTTTCTTTCCTTTTTGGGGTGGCGGCCAAGAAACCCTAGGTTTCTTGATTCTAGAATGTGGAAAGGATCAAAGAGAGAGAGGAAGAAAAAAAAAATTAAGAAAAAAATAATTTTGTATTCCTTTCGATTCATCGAGTCCAAATACAGTGTATGTTTATATACAAGGTCAATGTGACCCAACCCAAAAACTCTCCTGACTAACTCAATATAAGATTGCGCTCACCCAAACTCATGTACACCTATGACTTGACTCAATTTTATAATCTTGAACTCAATCTTAATCCAAATATAAGTTAGCTTCTCAAGACCTAAAAGCTGACAGCCTTTCATCCTAAGGCCCAAACTAGCCCTAGAAACTTCATGACCACCTCATGGACTTTGGACCTTAGCCTTAGTCTTGATCTCTTAAGCCTTGAGAGCATCACATAAGGACCAATATCCGCACATATATCCGACCTCTACAGATATCCACATGGGGCTGATGTAGATATTGCCTAGTGGGACAACCCAAGAGGGGGGCGAGTGAATTGGATTGTAAAGACTTTTCAGATTCAAATGAATGTGTGCTGCATAGAAATAAAAGTAAACTAAAAATACAATGATGAAACTAGCTAAAGCTAAATATCAAAAAGAAGAGAGATCACAAACACACAAACATAATGAATTTATAGTAGTTCGATGTACCTCAAGCACCTACATCTACTCCTCAAGCTATTCCTTAAGAATTTTTACTATAATCAATGGATTACAGTGAGTTTGTTTTCACCAGGCTCACAAACAAACCCAATTGATTGTAGCTTAGGTCAATCAATCAAAATCTTTACAAGTTTTATCCCAAGACTCTCCAAATTAATCCTAATTTGGTACAAATAAATCTCTTCAAGTTTCAATCCCAACTGAAACTGTTACATCAAATTAGAAATAAAAATAAAACAATAGAAGAAACCTTTTAGGAAGGTCAGATTGTTGTCGTTGAAGCTCGATGGTTGGGAACTTGAATGCCAGTAGTGAAAACTCTTTGTCCTCTCTTTAATGCTCTGAAAGAATCAAGAGTTAAGTGGTGGAGAGTTGGTGAACACTCTTGATTGCAGTGAACGGAGATTTTCTTTTTTTTTTAGATGAACAGTTCTATCTTATCTCTTTTCTTGACTTCCTTTTTATTTTTTGATGATTTTCTCCAACCTCTAAGTGATTTAGACTTGAAACTAACTATTTGTGATCGTTGGAAGTGAAAAAATAACCGTTGGGAGCTTTTTCTGATAAAAAAATCATGTCTGAAAAACTATCCATTGAGGCTGTCAGACATCATCGAGTTGGCTGGGATTGACCTCGAATCGGCTCGAGCAGTATTTTTTAAAAATCTAGCTTTTTGTTCAACTGAGAGAGCTAGCTCGGATTACTCTTCGAGCTGGCTCAACAGCTTCCTCCAGAATTCAACATTCTACTTTTTTAAGAGAGCCGACTCGGATCTATCCTCGAGCTGGCTCGGCTTGCTTTTCTAAAAAAATGATTCTCTGCCGACCTGAGAGAGCTGGTTCGGATCCAATTTCAAGCTAGCTTAGCTCACAGAATCCAAAAACAGCATTTCTATCACTCTAAGAGAGATGGCTCAGATCTATCTCGAGCCGGCTCGGCTGCGTGCCTAGTCAAATTGTTGAAGGCTTACTGTACCAGAGCTGGCTCGAATTTTGGTAGAGTCAACTTGACTTCTTCAAAGTAATTTTTTTTATTCTAATTTTTCTCTAAATACTTTTTCTTGACTCAAATGATCTTTAATTAAATTTAGAGTCCCCAAACAATCTTTTTCTTTTGCAAAAACATTCTTTGCCATACTTGAGGAATATTAGTATCAAAATATGCTCTAATATTTTATGATTATCAAAATTATTTTCAAAGATAATAATCTTCTTCTTTTTGATGATGATAAAATATTGAGTATATAGTATATATGTACATATAAAAAATTATTCAGTATATAGTATAGATGTAATAACTTTTTATAATTTAGTATATACCATATGCAAAAATAATTTCAGATTTGAAAAAATTTTATCTTTACAAATTTTACATGTGTGAACTTTTTATTTACCATTGATATTTAAGCTCTCCCTCAATGAATGCATCTTATAAGGTGATTAAAAAAATTGTTAGTGCACCCCATTTTTAATGCACCCCCTTAAAATGCTCAATTTAGTCTTTCTCTCCCTTTTTGTCAATATCAAAAAGCTTATGTGAAAGTTATTAAAATTAATAAGATGTAAGCATGCCAGGTGTATCATGAGTCTTTTGATAGCTTTTCTTCTTCAAGTTGATTTCAAGGCTAGACTTGCTTCTTTAATTTGATTTAATCTTCATTAAAATTTTTTGTAAGGTATTGTTTAGTCTAGAGTTTGCAATGTGAAAGTACTCATCCTTAAGAGTCATTCACAAAAAACATTCACAAGAAGACACAATGGTACACAAAGAGATAAAGTGAAGTAGATATTCATTAATTATTTGTATTATTTACAAAAAGATGCTATCCAAATAATACAACATGCAGTACAAAAGAAGCCAACAAAAACATGATACTAGGTCTAACATAAGGATAACCTAAGATAACTATTCTTCTTCTTCATCTGGCACTTCCTCAATTATGGGCTCAGAAGGATAAGATGATGAAGAGGAAGAAGCAAATGTCTTGCTCCAGATGCGAGCAAAAGGTTCAGGGCAAAGAGGGGGGAAACCAGTGCCAAGTCTGACCGTGGCACTGAAGGGGGGTCTAGTAGAAGATGTAGGGATAGGGGAGGCTTTAGTTTGAGTAGAAAGGGATGTCCGAGTCCACAGCTGATCCAAATGCACCTCAATCCATCAAAATGCTATGACAAGAAAATTTGCGCTGCCATGCGGTGATACCATAATCTTTTCAACCCTTCTAAGAACTTTGACAATCTTAGTTTCCACTTGACCGACCTCCTCAGCTGTCCCATGCTCTTTTTTCTCTAATATATCAATATTTTGGGACAAGATACTCATTTGTTGTATGAGAGAATCAAACTGCCCCTCCGAAGAGACTTTCATCTTCTCAAGACTCTAAAAGATGTACTGTCGAAGATTTGAGGGATCAGTCCTTTGGTCTTTGATAGGTCGGTGGTCTACCACTCTCTTTAAGCTCTCAAGTCTCAAGGTGATCCTCAGTAACTCACCATGAAGCTACTGAAGTCGAGTTTGTATATTCTCACGAAGTGCGCCGTGGCTCTGAAGTATCTGAGACTTGAGGTCAGCAAACATCCTCCCCATCCTATCCATGATCTGATCAATAAATCCCTTTGCAAAAATGGTATGGGCCATTTGAGGTATTCGAGGCGAAGCAGGATGATGCTCACTACCTATAGCTGCAAGAGATAGAGCTGGAGGAGGGGATGATGGAGTAGCAGCTGGAGCAAACGAAGATGGTCCAGCATCAAGTGCAGGAGAGGATGGCTCGACTGAATTTGATGGAGAAGAGGAGGAAGATCCAGACAGTTCTTTGGGCTGCTCTTCTTCACCCTCTCTGATCCATTCATCTCTCTCTTTGTAGAACTTCATGTGATGGTGAGTGTGGATGGAGTAGTAGTCAGTGTGTTTGAGTAGCTTGCAGTTCTCACCATCCAACTCAATGTCTGCTTCTCTGAATATCAAAGTGAAGATCATTCCATAAAGGAGACAAGCCCGACTCTTGGATTTTTTTGCTATATTTTTTATTTGCTCGATCATTAAGAAAGGTAGATTTATAGCGGTGCCCTCAATCATATGAAACATTACTCCCAGAGCCCTCAAAGAAATCTAGTCAAATCTTTCTATCCGAGGGAAGAAAATTTGACCAATCATATTGTGAAGAAGCCTCAGTTCAACGGGCAAGAGATTGGCATTGTGGATGTCAAATTTCTTTAGAAGGTTCCTATCGAAAAGCTTCTGCATTCCATCAAAATCATTCGGCAGTTCCACAGCTTGGAGTCTAGAGGAAGGTATTTGCAGAAGGTGTCATAATCTCCTTTGATTTAAAATGATCGCATTGCCCTTCACTGCAGACCCAATGGACTCGGTATCTAACCTTAGATTTTTTAAAAACTCTAAGACAAGGTGGGGATAGGTCAGTATCTCTAGTGAACACATCATCTCCTAGCCCTACTACCAGATCCACGATCCAATCCGGAACCCTTGTTTATCCAAAAACTCAAAATTGACTTTTCTTCTAGTGGTAATAGCTCTGGATACCATGGAGACCCGAGTTGCAGCAGTGGTCAATGAGGAGGGGGCTGATCGAGCTGAACCTCTGCATTGCTTCTTCTTGGAATGGGTCTTGCTCGATGCCACTGCCCTTCACCTCCTTGCCTCGACTGCATGAGATTTGGGTGCCATGACTCGAAGGTCCCAAGGGTTTGAGGGTTGGATGAGGGAAAAAGATAGGATTTTTTTGAGGGATTAGGATCAGAGTCAGGAAAAGCTTAAAGTGAGCAAGCTCGGATGAAGAAGGAATAGGATTTTTGAAAAGGTCAATAGTTTTAAAAATTGGATCCCAACATATTGAGCTAGCTCAAACCTCTGTTCAAGTTGGCTCGACAGTCGAGTCAGCTCAGCTACACAGTCGAGCTGATTTGATCCATAATTTCTAAAAATTTATAAAAATTTAAAATTAATTCAATAAAATTTTAAAAAGTAAGGATCAAGCCAACTATTATAAGAACGATAAACATACTGAAGTGAGTATTCATTGAAAAAGATCATAAATTTCTAATTCACCCCTAATCATATTAAATCTATCTTCATTTAATGGCTTTGTGAAGGTGTTAGCTAATTGATTTTCAATTCAAGTACAATATCATTATTTTGAATATGATCTTTGATAAAATGATGTCTAATTTTAATATTTTTAATTCTTAAATATTAAATATGATTCTTTGTTAGATTTATAGTACTAGTATTATCATATTTTTAAAAAAAAATATTTTGCTCAATGCCATAATCCTTAAGTTGTTGCTCAATCCATAGAAGTGGAGCACAGCAACTTTCGGCTACAACATACTAGATCTCGATCATGGATAATGCTAGTAAATTTTACTTCTTGCTAAATCATGAGATTAAGTTCAACCCTAAGAATTGACATGTTCCACTTATGCTTTTTCTATCAATTTTATATCTCCCATAATCAGCATTTGAAAATTCAATTAGATCAATTGAAGTTTGCTTAGAGTACCATAAGCTTAAGTTTTGAGTCTCTAGTAAGTATCTTAAAATTCTTTTGATAGCTAGCATATGGGACTCTTTAGGATTAGATTGAAATCTAGCACATAAGCAAATACTAAAAAGTATATCAGGCCTACTTGCAGTCAAGTAAAGTAGAGAACCAATTATACCTCTATAGAGCTTTTCATTCATACTCTTATCATTTTCATCTTTATCAAGTCTGCATGTGGGGCTCATTGGTATACCAATTTTCTTTACATTCTCTGTACCAAACTTCTTAAGAATTTTTCTAATGTACTTAGTTTGGTTGATGAAGATCTCTTTCTTTATTTGTTTGATTTGAAGTCCAAGAAAAAAGGTCAACTCCCCCATCATGCTCTTCTCAAATTCATCTTACATTAACTCAGTAAATTCTTGACAAAAATCCTCATTAGTAGCTCCAAAAATGATATCATCCACATAAACTTGAACTACAAGAAGGTCATTATCTTTTCTTTTCAAAAATAGTGTTGTGTCTATATTATCTCTGCTGGATTTATTTTCTAACAAAAATTTACTAAGTCTTTCATACTATACCCTAGGTACTTATTTTAGGCCACATAAAGTTTTATTCAATTTGAAAACATGATTTGAAAATAAATGATCTTCAAATCTAGAGGGTTGTTCTCTATAAATTTTTTCAGCGATATAACGATTCAAGAAGATACTTTTCACATCTATTTAAAATAATATGAAGTTCATATAATAAGCAAATGCAAGTAATAATCTAATAGCTTCTAGTCTTGCCATAGAAGCATATGTTTCATCATACTCAATCTCTTTTTCTTGATTATATCCCTTGACCACTAATCTAGCTTCGTTTCTAACTACATTACCATTTTTATCCAATTTATTTTTGAAAACCCATTTGGTTTCAATAATAGGATGGTCAATAAATCTGTTAACTAAAGTCCAAACATTGCTTTTCTCAAATTTATTCAGCTTCTCTTGTATAGCAAGCATCCAATTTAAATCATTTTCAGCCTCTTCTATGCATTTGGGTTCAATTTGAGAGATAAAAATAAGATAATTAAAGGTATCTCTAAAAGAGGATCTAATTCTTATCCCTTGTGAAGGATCACCTATGATTAAATCTCTTGGATGGTTGTATGCATACCTCCACTCTTTAGGTAGATCACTATGTCTTTGAGTTACCTCTTGTTCAGCATTCTTCTCTTGTTCTGCATCTTTTGTTCCTTCATCTTCATTTTGGATGGATCTTTCCTTCAAATTGAGCTTCTTCATTCTATTCTCTAGAATTTCTGCATCATTTTCAAATATATCTTCCTTTCTCGAAGATAGATAATTAGTTTCACTAAAAATGATATGAATAAATTCTTCAACAATCAAGATTCGTTTGTTGAAGACTCTATATACTTTACTAGATGTAGAATATCCAAGAAAGATATTCTCATCAATCTTAGCATCAAATTTACTTAAAGTTACTTTTCTATTATTATGAATGAAACATTTGCAACCAAAAGTATGAAAAATAGTTAATATTAGGTTTTTTTTTTCCAAAGCTCGTAGGGGGCTTTCTTTAAAATAGAGCGAATTGAAACTCTGTTAAGGATGTAATATGCTGTATTTACGGTTTCAATCCAAAAATATCTGAATAGATTTTCTTTACATAACATGGTGCGAGCTATGTTTACTAGAATTTTATTCTTTCTTTCAACTGCACCATTTTATTGTGGGGTGCTGGGTGCCGAAAAGTTATGTTCAATTCCATTTTTATTACAGAAATCTTCAAAAAATTTGTTTTCAAATCTTATGCTATAGTCATTACGAATATAAACTATAGTTGAATTCTTATCATTCAAAATTTTTTCTATAAAACTTTGAAAAGACTGAAAAAATTTTATCTTTATGTGCCAAAAATAAAACTCAAGTGAAACATGAATAATCATCAATTATCATAAGACCATATTTCTTTCCTCATAGGCTTGTAGTCCTAGTAGGTTCAAATAAGTCCATATGAATTAATTCAAGTGGTTTAGTAGTTAAAATCATATTTTTGGATTTAAAAATCCTCCTAGTATGTTTACTAAATTGACATGCATCACAAATATGATTACATTCAAAATTTAATTTAGGTAGTCTTTTAACTAAATCTTTAGCAGCTAGTTTCGAAAGAGTATTCATTGCTAGCATGGCCTAACCTACGATGCCATAGCCAACTGACTTCTTTAATTTTAGTATCTTTAATAACAAGATATTGGCTACTCTTCATGGCTATCTCATAGAAATCAACCAAGTAGATGTTGTCATGTCTATGCCCAGTGAATTTGATACCAGCATCAAAGGAACTAGTGACTATGCATAAAGTTAGTTTAAATATTACTTTAAAATCTTTGTCATACAGTTGACTTATACTAAGCAAATTATATGTTAAATTATCAACAAACAATACATTATCCATATAGGTAGAAGGAGTAATCTGAATTTTACCGATACCAATGATCTTCTCTTTGCTGCTGTCGTCAAAGGTGACTACTCTCCCTTTCTTTCTCTCAAGAGTGAATAATTACTCTTTATCACCCGTCATATACCTTGAACAGCCACTGTCCAAGTACTATTTGTATTTTGATCCACTGGCTACAAGACATTCCTCATCATCCAATGTCATGGGGCATAAGTTTGCTTTATTTTGAGTCTCCTCTTTAGAGCAAGACTCATTGCTATCGCTCCACGCTGCTAACATGGCCTTCTTCTTGGTTCTTTTAAAAAACTTCTTCAAGATAGGACAGTCAGCTTTGAAGTATTCTGACTTATTGCATTTATAATACAAAGGTAGTTCTTTCTCTTTTTCTTTGCTCGGTTTATCTTTGATCAAGTTTTTCTTCTTGAACCCATGTCTTCTTCTTCCCATAAACTTCTTGAATTTTTTGATTACTATAGCCATGTCCTCATCGTTATCATCTTTAGTGGATTGGCTTTCATCTTTTTTAATGGTTGTAGACTTCAAAGTAATTGTCTGTTTCTTTTTACTCTCCTCTTCAACATGTTGCCCTATTGCCAACTCATGTGTCATCAATGACCCAATCAACTCCTTGAAAGGTAATTTGTTTAGGTCTTTGACCTCCTGAATTGTAGTTACTTTGGCTTCCTAAGACCTAGATAAGGACCTGAGAATCTTTCTCACCAACTCACTGTTAGAATATACTTTACCAAGACTTTTTAGCCTATTAATGATATCTGTAAACTTAGTGAACATGCTAGTGATAGATTCAGATGGATCCATTTTGAATAATTCATACTGATACACAAGCATGTTGACTTTTGATTTTTTTACCTGATTTATCCCTTCATGTGTGACTTCGAGTCTGTTCTAATTTTTTTTTTACAGAATTGTATGTGAAAATTCAGTTGAACTCATTGGCATCAAAGGCACAATAGAGTACATTCATTGCCTTTGCATTTAATTGAGCAAACTTCTTGTCCTGCTCATCCCAATCTTTTTCTGGTTGGAGTTTTTTGTGCCATCCATAATGACTGTAAGTATGTATGGTCCATTGATTATGACACTCCACATATCATAATCAAAGATTTGTATGAATATGCATATGCGTGCCTTCCAATAGGTATAATTAGACCAATTGAAGAGCGATAGCCTATTTATGGATTGTTCTTCGGTAAGTGAACCTCTCACTTGAGTTGTCATAATTTTTTTCTCTTGATCGTGAGATTAACAATTAGTAGAGAACCAAGACTAATACTAATTGTTGCCCAGCAGGACAACTCAAGAGGAAGGGGGTGAATTGGGTTGCAAAAACTTTTTCAGATTCAAATAAATGTGTATTGTATAGAAAGAAAAGTAAATTGAAAATACAGTGATTAAATGAGCTGAAACTAAATGTCGAAAGAAGAGAGATCATAAACACATAAACATAGTGAATTTATAGTGGTTCAATGCACCTCAAGCATCTACATCCAGTCTCCAAGCTACTCCTTGAGAATTTTTACTATAATTAACCTGATTACAGTGAGATTTTTTTTATCGGACTCACAAACAAACTTAATTAATTTTAGCTCAGATCAACCAATCAAAATCTTTACAAATCTTATCCCAAGGCTCCCCAAACTAATCCCAATTTGGTGCAAATAAATCTCTTCAAGTTTCAACCCCAGCTAAAACTGTGACACCAAATTAGAAATAAAAATAGAACAATAGAAGAAACCCTTTAGGAAGGTCGGATTATTGATGTTGAAGCTCGGTGGTTGGAAACTTGAATGCCATCAATGAAAGCTCTTTGTCCTCTCTTTAATGCTTTGAAAGAATCAAGAGTTAGTGAGTGGAGAGTTGGTGAACACTTTTGATTGTAGTGAATGCAGATTTTTTTTCTTTTTAGATAAACAGTTCTATATTGTCTCTTTCCTTGGCTTTCGTTTTATCTCTTGATGATTTTCTCTAACTCCTAAGTGATTTGAACTTGAAACTAGCCATTTGTGACTGTTGAAGATAGAAAAATAGCCATTGGGAGCTTTTTTTGATCGAAAAATCGCATCTAGAAAACTATCTGTTGAGGCTGTCAGACATCTTCGAGTCAGCTTGGATTGCCTTGAGTCAGCTCAAACAGTATTTTTCAAAAATCCAGCCTTCTGTTCAACTGAAAGAGCTAGCTTGGATCACTCTTTGAGCTGGCTCAATAACTTTTTTCAAAAATCAATATTTTATTTTTTTTGAGAGAGCCGGCTTGGATCTGTTCTCGAGCTGGCTCGACTTGCTTTTCTAAAAAAAGTGATTCTCTGCTGACTTGAGAGAGCTGGCTCAGCTTCAGTTTCGAGCTAGCTCAGCTCATAGAATCTAAAAGTAGCTTTTCTATCACCTTGAGAGAGCCAACTTGGATCTGCCTCGAGTCAGATTGGCTGCGTACCAAGCCAAATTGCTGAAGGCATACCATGCCAGAACTGGCTCAGATTTTGGTAGAGTTGGCTAGACTTCTTCAAAATAATTTTTTTTGTTCTGATTTTTCTTCGAACACTTTTTTTTGACTCAAATGATCTTCAATTAAATTTAGAGTCTCCAAATAGCCGTTTTCTTTTGCAAAAATATTCTTTGCCGTACTTGAAAGAATATTAGTATCGAAATATGCTCTAATATTTTGTGATCATTAAAATTATTTTCGAGGGCAACAGTAGATTAGGAGCATTTGAGATCATCGAGGTGCTAGCTCTCTTTCAAATTTTGCTCCTTTGATTTGGATCTCCTTCTTCGACTCTTCGCAAGATTGAAGAAGATGATCTGAAGAGAAAACTATGTGCGAACACCTTTCATGCAGGATCGGAGAAAGAGAAGAGGCAATTTGAGATGAGAGAATTTCTTCTCCCTTTCTTTTTTCTTTCTCTCTTACCGTTGGTGCACCAGGGATTGGGCGTTTGGAAGTAGGGGTGTAGAAGGAAGGAGGGGCACCACTATCAAAAATTCTATGATGAAAACTTATGTAGAAATCTCGTATCTCTCATGTGTGGCACCCTAAATCAATCTCCTATTTAAATCCAATGCCTCATTCCTTTATCCTATCCATTTAGAGATTAAAATTTAAATTTAAATCAAATTCAAACTTAAAACAATGGATAAGGATAAGAGTTGATAGAGAGAGACTCTCAAGGGGGGCGCCAACACATGGATGTACGCCCCCTCTCCCTCTTATTTTTCATGCATGATGCAAGTCTGAAATTGGCGCCCCACTCTAGGTGTGAGGGAAGAGAGAGAGAGTTTCAGTAAATTGAGACTCTGGCATCTAATGCAATTTGGATTCAATCCAGGTTCAATTTGAACCCAATTCATTCCAGACTCAATCCTAATCTAATTAGGATTCAAATCTGAAATCCAAATATCCAATTAAACTTAATTAGATTAAGTCTAATCAAATTAAATCTGATTTAATTATTTAAGACTTGATCTTCAATTTGATCTTATTAAATTGCATTGCAACAATTACAATTAAGTCCTTCTTGCTCACTATTAGCAGATCCTCTACTTGTAATTTTTATAAATTGATCCAAATTATCAATCATATTGATAATTTGATCATGATCTAATCATTTGATCTAATCAAACTCCTATTATGTATGACACCATAGGTTCTGTTTTGTCTGATAGTGAGATAAAGTATCATCGAAATACCTTTCAATGGGTTAGAATAATTCCAACTCACACCCATCAAAAATCATTGATCCAAAATGATCCTAGTGAGTTCTCACAATCTACCAGTGACATCTAGCAATATGTAATGATAATCCAGTAGAACAGAATAAATAGAACTCCTAGGTGTAGTTATCATATGATTCAATTCTTCTATCATGAGTCTTGATAAGATAGAGGTTATAGAAAACTCATCAAACTCCAACATCTATCATATGCAAGATTAGATTAGCTCAAATCCAAATCATGAAACTCATGAAAACTTCTTTCCATCAATCATCATGCTATGGCCACAGACTTAATGACTCAGCTTCTCAAATCCCATAGGACTACTCCTTATCTATCAAAATTGATAGAACCCATCTATGTGCTATCCTACTTCTACAATGAATCTACTATAGCCAACATATACTACAAGAATCTAAATGGCTAAGAGATCATATTTATGTACAGTCAAACTACAGTAATCTCACTGTGAGCAGTCGAGGCATCGTAGGTCAAAAAATTATTTATACTACTACAGCATCGAGAAGATCATTGACGAATGAGTAGACATCTATGTGATCTCTTGTATGATTACGCTCGATACCGATGTTTTCCAACAACCACCTATACTCTCGCTCGGTATCCCCACACTATAAACTCAAGACTCATTTATCTCGAAGAAAATGATCTGTACGTTGATCTAATCGAATCAATCACCGTCTTCATGATGATCCTTCAATCGAGAGTAATTTAGAAATTAATCATATACATCTCAAATTCTCAACTCTTGAGAATATGTGTCTTTAAGTTATTAATTTTTTGAACGATTCAAGGACATATTATACAAGAATGAAAATGAAATTATCTACTTTATTGATAAATTAATATTTTAAGTATAAATTTTTATCCTAAAAAATTACAATATGTCTGCCATATTGGCTTCTAAGATATATATTTAATAAGCACACCAACAATTGGACGTGGCATCAAGGTCAGACCTGCCTCGAGCCTTGCAGAATATTTTATTTTTTGACTTTTTGGGATGTACTCATGCTAGATCGGTGTGGGCTGCTTGTACTAAAAAAAGAAAAAATATATTTCCATATGCAAGATGCAAAGTAGCCGAAGAAAGCATGAGATATTCTTGTGGTTGCCCACTCAAATTTGTATAAACAAAAATTACTTGAAGAGTGGATTCTAGTTCTAGGCTTCCTTAAAAATTTCAAAGAAGAAGAAAATTGATTTAAAGATGAAGATTTGAAATTGAAGGAGATTGATCAATTAGAGATTAGATCAAGTTCTAAAGACTTGGAGCATTGCAAGATTGATCTGCTTAAGGTTCAATTAAGTCTAAAATAAGATCTTGAGCAAGAAAAGTTTGATCAAATAGCTACCACATCAAGTTCAGAAAGATCATAATAGAAGAATCTGTTGATCATGAAATTGCTCAGAAAAAGTCAAAGGATGCTACAGTTGATCTGATTATGAAAATATATATTGAAGAATCAAATCATGCACAAAAGTCCTATGTTAAGGCTATTTAAGATCTGGATATATTTGGTGGAGACTTAGTCAGCTATTAAGATGAAAAGCTAATTCATTTTGAAGTAGCTTCGAAGATCAAAGAATAAGAAGATATGCTTTGTGAAGATGATATCTACTTGTGCCTTAGTATTGGTTGCTTTTGAAGTTACTCTAAAGTTTGAGTGGTTAGAAGACTCTATGCATAAGAAGTTGATTCCATGTTAAGAAGAAGTCATTGTGTGTAGATACTTGAAGTAACACAAGTGGGGGCATGCGGATATGACCAAATTTTTGTGTTTTATTTTACTTGTGTGCAGGTAATGGCCAAAGCACACAGTTATTGCTACCAGTAATTTGATGTTCGTTGGTATAAGTTGGATGCTCGAAAAAATTTTCACATCGTGATTATGGAGTCAATGCTAAGAGAGAGTGTTGTAGGACATCATTGTCTTTAACATATGCATCGAAGAAGATGAGCTAATAAAAAAATTATTATTGGAGCTAAGAAAGGAGTTTCATTATTCAATTGTTATGTGTTGCTATTACTGCAGCAATGATAGCAATGACTATGATAGTGGTTCATAACATCGACAATTTCAACATTGTCGGTATCGATTTCACAATGAGGGAGAGTGTTGAGATTCCTTGCCAAATCCCAATCCAATTAGGATTCCATTTTTAGTTGCCCATTGGTTTTAATGACTTTAGAATTCTATTTCTTAGTGTTACTCTATTTAATTAATTTTTTCTTAAGGTATTGGAATTTATGTCATAATGGATCTTTGGTTTGTGAGTTCAGATAGAATCAAATTGAACTCCCACCTATATGATATCTATTTAAAGGGATCATTAATATCTCCTTTATTAGAGTATGGGAAGAAAGAGAAAGAAGAGATTATTTGTACGTGTAAAGATTTTTTCTGATACATCTTTATGAGATTTTGATCTTTATTTTTTTAAATAAATTTATTTTTTCTTTTAATTTTTTTCATAATTTTTTATATTTTTTTTATTTGATATTTATTTTAGATCTTGAGTTGGCATGATTGATCAATTTGTATAGTGTGCCGTTCTATAGAGTGGACGCTGTATCCTTGAATAAGCATCACCGTTGTACATAATTTTTGTTCTTTTCAATAACTCATTTAGAATTGATTCTTGTTTGCTAATTTATTTACTCAGATCCTGACCTCAAACCACCAAAATCACAGGCAAATTCGTGGAAGCCAAACACACAAATTTCATGATTTAAAAAGTTTACAAAAGACAGTAAAATGCCAGTGACTTCGTAGCACTTCATAAATCACTGGAACAAGCTACCCATGCTTCTCTAGCGTGAGTCCACCTGGCGTTTACGAGTGCATGGCGACCCGCCACACCTAGCCTCAGCTGGGTCAGGTTAGCTAGGCCAGTAGCATGATTCTAGCAACTGAAGCATCCTATTTATGGTCCAAATGCTACAACCTCACAGGTAAATAGAATAGAGAAAGGACCACCTCATGATTCACCCATAGGCCGTGCTTCTGAAGCGCTTGACCGTGCACCGGTCCAGGATCCTCAGCAGCACCTCGTTGGTGGTGCACCTGGGTGTCTTGAACTGGCTCATGGCGGCACCGTTGCCAATGTAATACTCCAGTATTTTCCCAAACGTGCCAGTCTCCACGATCCGGAGCTCCAAGGGCCCGATGGAACCGGTCTTTCTCGAGACCACGTAGCCATGGTCCGCGAAGGACGCATCCATTTCCCGGCAGCACGCGTCGAGGACGCCGTCCGCGGCCTCGCCCTTGACTTCCCAGTAGATCACGTAGCGGCCTGGATGCGCTGCAAGGTCTGCATGGCTGGTGAAGTCGACCACCTCGGCCCTGGTCTGGCTCAGGAGCCTGGACCCTTTCTCTACCACTATCTGGAGGTCCCTTTCTGTGCTCTTGTCGATATTCACGGTCAGTATTAGCTTCCGCCTGCAAATAAAGGTTAATTTTGGGGCTCCTTTGTAAAATCCCGCCACCTCCACCACGTCTCCAAGCCTGTATCTGTAGAGGCCTGAAAGGGGGTCTCTTTGAAGTCAGGGAGTTCCATGTTGAAGGACTGTGTGAATCTAACTACAGGGGAAAAGGATATGATATCCTCTCATTAGCTTCTAAACTGAAGGTAGGTAGGAAAACCACAGCAGAAAGATGGATGGAAGACAGTGAAATCTAGATAGATGGTGGATCACTAATTAGTGGGTAAAGAACAAGGATACTAAATTGTGTGGATTAGAAGGTACCTAATATGGAGGAAGTAATGACAAAGGAAGGTGGTCCTGTGGTATGAAACAGTACAAAGAAACAAGAATACAATTGCTTCATCAGAGCTATCATTGTGTCCTATCTCAATAATACGCCATTTTTCTATGTTGGAGGGTGGTTGACAATTATAGCTAGCAAAATAGGAAGAGGAGAACCACAAAAGATGATGGTCGAGGTACGTATGGATAAGCATCCTGGTTGGTTGGGTGTGGATAAGAGGATTGGGTGCTACCGTCACTCTATATATATCAATCATGAATCATCATTTTTGAGACAGGTTCCCTTTTTTTTTTTTTTTATTCTTTTTGTTTTGATAAAATGAGACAGGTTCTCAGCCCCAACACTAACACAAAAATGTTGTTTAAGATGCTGAACTTAAGGGAACGCTGAAGTTAAGGGAATGGAATCTTCTGCGATACTAAAAAAATATCGTAAAATACTATGCATATATTAAAACATCATCGAAAAAATAATAGTTATGTAATATTTTTTTAAACTATTCAAATATCTTTAGAATTTATTCATTTTTCTTTTTTTAGTACTTTTTAAGTACTGTTGAGGATCCGTTCCCAAACTTAAGAGCTTGAGAATATGAAACCAATATCAACAACCTTAAAAAATAAATTTTAAATCCTTTCTATATACAAAATGTTAAATTACTCAACAAAATCCAGATTCGACAGCTCAACCTTTTCATATTGGTCCTCTATTAATGTAATATTATGATAGAAGAATAATGCCCAGTAGTCAATACTAACTGCACGTATTAACTTCGATTATGACACTATTTCATGGAGAAATAGTCTAGTCGAAAACAGGAGTCACGAGATGGGAGACGCACAAGCCTACAACAGAATCAAAAGAGATTACTACAGATGACATCCGAAGATCACAAAGATCTTGTTGCCAACGTACAAGCTCGTTGTAGTCCCAAAAATAACGTTCCCCTTCTCCCCTCTGAAATCTGAAAGGAAACATTGATCTCGTGCATGCGGCTGTATACATTAGCGCACTACACATGCAGATCTGTAGATGAATCACAAAAGAGGAAGAAGTCTTACATTCTGGGGCCAGTGCGTGGGTTTACGTCTGTCGTGCGTTCTACCGCATCTTGTTTTTCTAAAGACGTAATGCTTTGTAATAACATTAGAAAAGATAATGGACAACCATAGGGTCATACATGTCTGCTTAACTAGAAATAAGATGTCTTTATCACACAAAAAACTAAGAAATAAGAGGTAGGATTGGAGGTGCTAGAATTTTTCTTTCACATGTTGCATCGTGAAATTAACTAAGAATTCTTCCTAGGCCATGACACCCACCTCGTCCCATTGGAAGCCAAACCCAAACACAACACATTGGTCTTAATAACAAAATCTAGCACATCAAAGGCAAGCTTATAATGTCCCTTTTTTCAAACTTTACAAAGTGGAATAAATGACTAAAAGTAGCACAAATTGGGCTAGGGATGTCTTTTTTTTTTTTTTTGCTATTATTTTTGAACACAGAACCTCTGCGATGTGTGATGCATCGCACCGGCCATCCACACACGCATCGTGCATACACGCAGTGCACGTTGCAAGATGGATAGCCAATAAATAATGCGTTTCACACGTATGCACCGTGTATAGTACGAGTATGTTGTTTGCTAGCTGGTCGTCCATTCCACTAATTAATATGATATACCTCACCGTATCCTGCGGTGCCTGATGCATCGCAGACGATCTGGCTCCTTTATTTTTTTTCAGTGTGCTTGTGTGAGATAAAAAGGGTGAAAGAGAGGGAGAGAGGTACCTGTGAAAGTGGTGAGGACAATCTCATACTGCTGCCCAACCTTGACTCGGGAAAGCGGCAATGGGTCACCCTCCAGAAAGTCATCAGTTACCACCAAATTGCTGTTGTCTTTCTTGTTCCGCGTGTAGAGAGGGATGAACTCAAAATAAGAGAAGGTGGGAATCACCGTGAAAGTAACTCTCTCCGGGGTATCATGCGGTTCCAAATTTACCCCAATCCAACTCTCAGTGGATCCATAATCGGCACAAACCAATGCCAGGTACCCGGCATAGTGCCTCAACTTCTTCAGGTAAGGTTGCATCGACCCGGTCATAATGGAGTAGATGTACTTGGCGTTGGGCCACAGCTTAGGTATGAGGCTGCCCCAGTCCGAGCCCTCGAGCTCTCTGCACTTCATCTCCACGTTGGAAGCCAGAGAAGGGTTGGGGGAGAGGCAGTCCATCACGGCCCTCCTCATCCCCGGCGAGGTGACCCTGAGGCTGAGGGTCCCTCCCCTCAGGTCGTCGCAGAGCTCCTCCCACAGCTCCTCAAAGGCCGCGAAGGCCTGGACGATGCTGTAGGCGAAGGTGGACGTGACGAACTCGACCTGGTCACTGAAGGCGAGGCCGAGGAGGAGGTGGCAGTAGGTGGACTGCTTGTAGTCTCCCCCAGCGATCACCTCGTAGGGACTGCAGGTGAAGCACTTGGTTCTCTTCTGCTTGGTCTTGAACTCCTCGCTTGCGAAGTAGTGGGTGGTGGCTGTGCCAGCCGTGAGGCCTCCCTTGGTCTGGAACTGCTTGCTGCTGTAGATGAACTCAAGAATCCTTCCGCCAGCCCTTATTGGAAACACTCTATACATGGAGTTCATACGGGGGGAACAATAAACAGGGTTTTCTGAGAATATTTTTAAGCTCAGAAGCAAGAAAATGCAATAAATATATATTCTGTTCTTTAGAAAGAAAGGCCATGGTTTCATGCTGAAGTTGGATACCTTGATCTGTAGGCAGCTCCCAACCTAAAGATTTGAAGAGTCGACTGAGAGCTGAAGCGCGTGAAGGGCACATACTTGGGCCTTCCATCCGTGGTTCCTGAACTGTATGACAATAGTTATGTTTATGTTATTTATATTAAAATATTACCACGTAAAACCATACGGGTTTGACAAACAAACAAGAGAGAGAACAGAGAAAAGATTGGAGCCAATATGAGAGAAACGGAAACCCAGGTCATTGACAGCAAATACAAACTTATATATACGTGTGGGTAATTGATTGATTAATTAAAGAGGAGTAGATAGCTGATATCATTATCCCATTAAGAAGCCCTCTAGTCCTGTTTCGTTCTTGTAAAAAGAATTTTTTATTCTAAAAAAAAGTTGACTTGAAACAGACTGAATAAAATACTAATATAAATATAAAAAGAGAAGTTGGGACATCAGAGAGAAGCACCTGAGGGAGAGCGTGCTGATGGGCTCCTGGGTGAGGAGGGGAGAGATATCCCCGTCGGCGATCCTCTGGATGTAGGGCTCGTGGTCGGCGTGGCAGGCGAGAGGGACGGAGGAGATGAAGAGGGACTCCAGCGCCGCGGGGTCCAGGTCCTGAACCTGAAGGTCGCGGCCGAGCCACTTCTGGAGGTACTCGGTGCGGTGGTTGAGCTCGATGATGCGGCGGAGCGTCTGCGTCTGGACCAGCCCGGCATTTTCGGCCACCCCTTCGAACCAGGATATGATCTCCTGGTCCTCCCCCGCGGCCGCGGCCTCCTCGACGGTCATGCTGGGCGGATGGTTCCGTAATTAGTTGTTATTGTTGCTGCCGGTATCACAGCACCATCACCAGAGACGAATCTGGTGCTTGGTCCCGCTGGTTCTCTTCCTCTCCCCAGAACCACACCCCGGACCTCTACTTTATCATAGCATATTTATTGTGACCACGTTTTCAGAAAAAAAAACAAAATCAAATTACAATGACCCTTGGAAAGTTTGAGGTAATTACAGATTCCTCCGGTCAACGGTTTAGAAATATAAAACCTAATATTTAACTTTTTGCTATATCCCTGTTAATATCTTTCTATTAAATAAATAACGATCTTACTGGTATCATCATTATCTAACCTATTTGAATCTTAAAATATTTTATATTTTTTATTTTAATAATTTTTATTTTTAAATTATAAATTTTTATATTTGATCAAAAGATTATGTATATATTTCTAAAATATTGGATATGATCGTATAATTATCCTAAGCCTCAAGAGGGATTAAGATAATTTACTCAAAAAATAAAATTAATTTGGACACTTATCGATCTCGCATACACGAACGTATTATCTCTTACTTAGAATACGACCGCGGTAGCTAAAAGCCCCCATAATGAACCATTTTTTTTTGTCTTTGTCCTTTAGATATTATGTTTACGATTGCCATCAATTTTGTTAGCAAATTATGAAATTCTAGATAGAATAAAGTGAAACAACGACATGGGAGATACAAAGATTTAAGATGATTTGGCCTTTGGCCTATATCTAGTAGCAATGATAAGAAAAAATTTCATTATAACAAAAAGGGAGGAATTACAAAAGTGGTGTATAAATTTGAAGAAGAGAGAAAAACTTTAAAACAACTCCCAAAACAGAGTGGTGGCTGTGGCAAAAAAAGAGTTAAATAAGGATTTGAAATTGGGTCATGTGATCTACCTAAAACCAAACATAAGAAAATAAAAAAAAAAAATTGATTGGGTGCGGTGAGATGTACTATATTAACATATATCATTCCATTCAAATCATGTCACATCATAATAAATCTCCATCTTAGTTTGAATTAAATCAAATGAACTCAAATAAAGAACTCTGCTATATACCACAATGCCCCAAAGACTTACAAACTATAGACCAACCAAGTCCATGCAATGTTTAAATTTCAAGTAGTTAAAGGCTCGATCATCATATATACTGAGTTATCGGCTCTAACAATTTTTCTACCTGAAAATATGCTTGTGATACAATTTTCTGTATGGAGTGAAATATAACATCAATATATTTGATTCTCTTATGATACATTTGATTTAGATGCATAGCACTCAGGCTATCATAAAATATAAGTCTCAATTTGTTGTAAATCCTGATCACTAACTAAATATATCATGCCTAAAAAATGGGACATAATACGGTCATGCTACCGAGAAGTACTACTCTCGATAACACGAAGCCTAACAATCAAAATCAGCTAAAATTTATTATAAATAAAATATAATAAAAGGTTCAATTTGATCATTCATTTAGTAAAAGAAGATTAGTTCAAAACATCTAAATCTAAAATCAAATAACAAATCCATATCTCAAAATTTATAAAATAATTGACTACTAGCTCGTAATAATCCAATAAACTAAGTTTGGCTATAAAATTTTCAAAGTTGCTAGCAAAACCTCCAAGTCTAGATCCTTCATCATTTTTGGTACTCTTATTCATCTGGAGAAAGAAAAATAAAAAGGATATGAGATATACTAGCTGATCAGTAAATAAAATTTATACTTTCTTACCAAATCAAGCATAAGTTCTTCTATGATAATGCAATATTTAAAAAATAATAGGTACTATAAAAATAAAATATGCCATACAGCATATAATAAAATGAGTCATAAAGATAATTATGTATGCATAAATTATAAATATTTCATAAATATGATAATTCATAAATCGTTCTTGTCATATATTTGTACCATATTTTAAAATCTTGCTCACAGATATTTGTGCTATGGTCATTTTATACTCGTGACAGAGCCCATATTCTTAATCGATAAAGTTCTTATTTCATATGTCAAAATTTATACCCACTGGTAGGGCATATGCTCTAATGGATGTTAGCTCCAAATGTCAACTTTTCCAATTTTACTAGCAAATTATGAAATTCAAGATAGAATAAAGTAAAACAACCATGCGGAAGATATAAAAATATAAGATGAATCAGCCTTTGGCCTATTTCTACAAGCAGTGTGAAGAGAAAATTTCATTATTACAAAAAGAAAGGAATTATGAAAGTGGTGTACAAATTTGAAGAAGAGAAAAAGGCTTTAAAACAACTCCCAAAGAAAAGAGTGGCGGCTGTTCTTATCTCTCATGTGGTCAAAAAAGAGTAAAATAAGGATTTGAAACCCTTTTAATTAAAGTGGGTCACATGATCTAACTAAAACCACGCATAGCCTTATCAAAAAAAACCATACATAAGAACATAAAAAAAGAATTAATTGGGTGTGGTGAGGTATACTAAATTAACATACAACATTTCATCCAAATCATGCCATATCATAACAAATCTCCATATTAGCTTGAATTGAATTAAGTGACCCCAAATAAAGAAATCTGCTATGTACCATAGAGCTCCAAGGGGCATCTTCCAACTGTGAATACCAATCAAGTCCATGCAATGTGTGAACTTGAGAGTAGTTACAGGGTTGACCATCATATCTACTATATTATCGATTATAATAATTTTTTTTGACTAAAATATGCTTGTCGTATAATTTGCCATATGAAATAATATCTGACATCAATATATTTGATCCTCTCATGATACATCTAATTTAGATGTAAAGTATTTTGGCTATCATAAAGTATAATAGTCTCAATTTGTTTTAAATCTTGATCTAACTAAACCTATCAACCAAAAGCTTCTTTTACTGCTTTCATAATTGCCGTATATTTTGCTTTAGCAGTAGATAAAATAATTATAGACCATAAAGTTACCTTCTAACCTATGGTACAACAATAAACAATGAAGACATAACTTGTCAGATGTCTCCTCTTATCCAAATCACTAGCATAGGCACAATCCACAAATCCAACAACACCAGTATTACTACTAGAACTACTATCATATACTAAGCCAACATTAGTAGTGCCTCTCAAATATTGAAGGATCAATTTCATAGCTTGCTAGTGCTTTTTACTAGGATAAGCCATATACCTACCAATAACACTAACAACATGTGAGATATCTCGAAAAATGCACACCATAGCATATATAATGTTCTCAACTACACTAACATACATATGACATGTGCTCCTCCACCTTCTCAAACTATGCTGAAAAATTTATTGAAAGCCTAAAATGAGTAGAAATGGAGTACTTATAAGCTTATATCTTGGAACATCAAGGTTTTCAAATACCTTCTCAATATAACTTTTCAGTGACAAAAATAACATGCCTGCTTTCCGGATTTCTATATCTGAAATTTTATTAACTACATCCCAATCTTTTATCTCAAATTTACCACTAAGCTAAGCCTTCAAATTATTGATCTTACATATGTTCTTAGAAACATTGACCGCAACTATCGATACACAAAATAACCATTCTAAGAGCTTCCTGTGACACACATAACTATTATAATCACTTTTTAAAGTAACTATACCCAACTATAAAGGTACAAACTGCTTGTACCACTGCCAGAGGATTACTTCAAATCATATAAGGATTTCTTCAACAAGCAAATATAGTCTTTTTTTCTCTTGAATAACAAAACTTACCCTCTAGCTGATGCATATAAATTTGTTTCTCAAGCTCGTCATGCAGAAATGCTGCCTTGACATCTACTTGCTTAAGCTCTAAGTCAAACAGTGCTATCATAGAAAGCAATATGCGAATAAAGCAATATTTTATAGTAGGAGATGACACTTCATTAAAGTATATCTGTTCTCTCTAAATATATCATTTTGCCACCAAATATACCTTGAACTTCATGTTTCGACCACTAGGTTTCTTCTTCTTTTTTTTTTTTTTTGAAGTTCCATTTACTACCAACAATATTTTAATCCTTAGGCAATTTCATCAATTCTCAAGTATGATTCTTATAAAGAGACTCATTCTCCTCTTTCAAGACAACTACGCACTAAGAAGAATCATTACTAGTGATGGCCTAATAGTAACTAGAAGGCTCCTGAGCATCAATACTCTCACATAGATAATGTACAAGACACAAGATTAGATACCCATATCTTTATGGAGGCCCAATCTATCTCCTCTCCCTACCAATAGTAATACTGTACTGCTGCTACTTCTATGGATATGGCAATACTGTACTACTGCTACTTCTATGGTACATCTGACGCATCAATAGTAGAATCATGCACCTCTTCCTTAATAGGCTTAATTGAAATGCTACTTTGCACTTTACCAAGAATTTTGCACTCAAGCTTCACTTGCTCACAGACACCATAATCTTTATTTGCTTTTGAAACTCTTTTTTTATAGTTAGCAAAAACTCATTAAATTTTATGTTTCTACTGACAATCAAACCAAATAAAGATGAATCCAGATACCACAACCTATAACCTTTAACCCTTGATGCATAGTTTAAGAATATATATTTCTTTATCCTTGGCTCAAGTTTACCATCGTTCATATGAGTACAAGTAGGAAACCTAAAAACTGTCACACCAGAGTAATCCATAGGAGATTCAAACCATACCTCAAATAGAGTCTTATAATTAATAGCAGTTGAAGGAGTTCTATTCATCAAGTAGCAAGCCATATTAACTGCTTTAGGCCAAAAGTTCTTAAACAAATCACACAATGAGACCTTTCCAAAAGAGTTCTTTTCACATATTTTGCAACTCTAATTTGCTATGGTACTTTCCTTACAATGCGGTATCTAACTATTCCTTTATTCTTATAGAATTTATCAAATTCACCTTTGTAAAATTTTAAACTATTATTTGTCTTGAAATGCTTAATCTTCTTACCTGTTTGCTTCTCAATAAGCATTTTCCATTACTTAAGGGTGACAAGCACATTACTCTTTTGCTTCAGAAAACACATCCAAACCATTCTTGAATGGTCATTAATGAACGATAACAAATATTGAGAACCAACCTTAGATGGAATAGTAGAAGGGCCTGGGATATATATGAATGTAATCCACTATGCCCTTAGTCCTGTGAATAACTAAATTATACTTAATCTTGCTAGATCCACACTATCATATCTCTTTCACTCATATGATCCAAGCACATATGCCATAAGTGAGTAGAGTTCGAATCAAAATTTGATGAAGATGATTCTAATGCTTCAACAATAACTATGCTACGTAGAAGCAAATAGAGGCCATTCACCAATTTTCTTTTAATTGCAACAAAAATGTCTTTATAGGCTTTCAAAAGTCCACCTTCAATGGTGTATCGATATCCCTACGAGTCAAGAACACTCAAAGATAAGATTTTTTTTTTTAAGTCTACTACATGCTGAATATTCATTATCGATATCCCCAAGAATTATCTCTCGCTTTCCCCCTGGTTTCCTACGAACCAAATGAGTCCTATATTCATTATCAAAAAACACAACAACTATCAGCGATAATATACTGTATATGACATGTGAGGCTATTTATATTAAAGAGGGACATATAAAGCTATTCTATTTGATACATCTTCTTAATTAGTTGATGTGATAGCCATTGAATAGTATATAATATTTTATGGTGCAAATCATTATGCATCCTCCTTCACCCAAACATTTTTTTTGTTAAAAGGAAAAAAAAATTTTTGATACCCGCATAAACTGCACTGCAGAGTTTTTTTGTCTTTTGCAAGTAATTACTAAACATTAAGTTTTAAATTATTGCTTCATGACACTACACGTGGACTCAATTTATTAGTTAATTTTGGAACGTCATTTGTCTTCTTTGACGTGTCCAGATCGGACATAACCCCTCTAGCAATAATTCAATAGGCAAGTTGGAATTATATGCTTTCATTGTTACACGAATACATATCAAAACTTAGAGCAATCTTGACAGATTATAGAGTACGAGTCATAACAACTCGATGTAAATGAGTTTTCTTTCATGCTATCAGACCACTGTCACCGTGCCAGAGTTCTCGAGCTTTTATTGGCACAGAAATTGTTTGCTCAAGATCATAGAATGCCCACTGGAATTGTGAAAAACAGATAAATAGATTCGACAAGTATTTTAACGATTTTTTATTCGAGAAAAATAAATTCAAGGATTTTGTTATATATGTTTTTTGAAAAATTACTTGGACTTCAACAGTAAAATTTCTTGCTTATCCCAAGGGCCAGGAATTGATTAACCTAATTGTGGTCAAGAGTTTGTTTACAGTGGTCAAATAGAACAAAGCACATGCTTTTGGCTCGTTGGTTTAAGTTTAGCGTAACTTATGTTTAAGATGTTAATGCAAAACTATGCTATTGGCTTTTTCGACAATAGAACTTGGGTTCAACTGTCGGCGCCACCCCTCTCCCAAGGTTTTGCTCCTGAGGGAGGTCTGGTAATCGAATATTATAGTTCTTAACAGAAGTAATATTTCTGATCCAGTAGCTAAGCAAGAACAATTTTGGCGTTCATTATACCCATCTTTAAATGAGGACGTACAATATCTTCCAAGGTTCGAAAATAGAACCTACTCTCAATAAGCACAAGGGAAGCAACCACTAGCATATAGTATTGTCTGCATCATCTTCGAGTCTGATCTTACTCAATACAATCAGATCTTACTTGTTTTTGCGATGATTTCAACTTTCGAGGTAAGCTTCCAACCACATACGTACGAAGTCTTTCTGGGTGTTGGTTAAGTGTTAGCATCATGTACTTATCCAGTAGGTTGGATAAATGCACACCTTATCATCATGTTTTCTCTTGCACATGCAAACATGATTCTAAACCAATTTATGCAAGAAGTGATCCCTTCGAGTATTCCTCCTTATTCGATTTTATCATAGCTCCTGATAAAAAAAAAATCTGTCCACAGATGGAAGGTATCCTCTTTTTTATTTTTATTACAGATCGATGTAGGAATTGGAGGACCTCCATAGTTACAGGAGATACAGAAAAAAAAAACTCATGACTGAGCACGTGAGGTATTATCTATTCTAACCTATGGATCTCACAGTTTTATCTTTCAAAAAATACCTCATATGAAAAAGATGATCCCTTTCTATATAAATCAAAATTTTCTTTGATTTACAACCAATGTGGACTAAGGATGCCTTCCGTTCTACTCCACACTAATTACAATCTAAACTTTTCATTTGGTTAACTAACGAAAAAACTTAATGACTAGTGAAAGAATAAAGTAACATCAAATACTATTTAGAAAGCCCCTGTTCTGGCGTACTGATTAAGAAAGTTCTTGATCTGCCTTGTTTTCTTTGATATTTACAACCTGGAACCGAATGTATGTAGATTAGAACTTTGTTAGGTACTAACTATTAGTTTGCCTACCTAGGAAATTAGACGCCTCCAATTTGTCTGTAATGTGCTTTCTTTGTCCACAACACACATGCATTAGATTAAATAAATAGGCTGGCTCTCACACTACAAGCAAGCAACATGAAATTCTGATTATCCTTGACTAAAATCGCTTGTTTGAGAGGTACTTGGGGCTTGGTCAATGAGCACTTAGCCGGAGCAGGGTTTATTCTATGGGGATGGCACAGAACTATCAATCCGTGTGGTGCGAGATGATTGCAATCATTTTAAGTGTTAGTTGCCGAGTTAAAAGTAACGTGGGAAGGTTATGCCTAGCATTTTATATTTACCGTGCTGCATAAATTCTTGTTGAATATAACTCTACAAGTTCTACCTAATAATTAAAAAAAAAAAAAAACTTTAAATAGTCATTGATGGATTGCCAACTTGCCTCTTAAAAATTGGCCAAACAGCTTTTGGTCGGTAAAATTTGGAGCATGGAAACATCATTATTTTTTTTTTCCATACCTTTTTGTGTCTGCTAAGAAAAAATTATTAGATAGACCCGACCCATTATGGACCTAGGATGAAATCATCAGAGCAAATGTTACTATTATATACAAAAGAAAACAAGAGAAGGATAATTTCATCCTAGAATCACAATAGACTTAGTCCACCAAATAATTTCTCATCTAACAAGAATGAAATCAGCCTGCAAATTTCTTGGCCAACCTAGATGATATCAACAGCCAGAACTTGCAAGATGTTGATCCCTACTGAGCAACCTGCAATTGCCATTTTGGTGGTTAATGTTGCAATTAATAGGGTATGCCAATGGAGATATTGTCCTTGCACCTTATATTAGGTTGTTTTTGAGTACATTATATGCTTTAGAGAAACGATTTATGAAGGTCCTCATTTGGAAGAGGTCAATATATTTTCCTCCTAATCTGTTATTGATTGGGACAGTTAGCTTCAAGTTTATGGCATGTATCTAGATCTTTGCCTAATTTCATGGACCACCAAGAAATAACCAACTATTCCTCAATCTTTTTTTTTTTTTTTGAGGAAAAAGAGGAGGAAGTGAGCCACTTCTCCCTCACATGTAAAATAATATATATTAAGATTGTTCAAACAGAAGAAGGACTAAAATGTGGAGGATACAGTATATTTAGATCATAGAGACTGATGCGTATCGTAACACATCAAAATTAACCCTACTCATTTCCTATGTAGATAGGATGAGTCGGGATTGTATCCGCAGAAATTTTAGTTGATTGTTTCAAAAATATAAAAAAATAATAATAAATTATAAGAAACACATGAAAGAAATAAAAAAATTATAATAAAAATATTTTTCATTAATCAAATAAAGAAGCATACATAAGGAAAAGAAATAAAAGTGTGATACAAGATGACTAAACCAAGTTGATCTTCTATTTACATTCGATAGTAGATGTGCCTCCTTGAATTCTTCGTCTTTCTCCATACAAATAGCAGCAGGATAGCTAGAAAGCTTGGTCTAGAAACTCCAAGAAAGAAAAATATAAAGAAATATGAGAATATGAAAAAGCAAGATTGTAGTACTAGGATTAGGATCTCTCTTAGATTTGATGAAAAGCATGCTAGAATTAGGACCTCCCTTAAACTTTTTAAGATGTGGAGAAGGGATCTATGGAAGAATATGATGGTGGCAAGGAAGAAGACGAGTTGCTAGAGTTAATACCTCCCCTAGACTTATGGGACTTATGGAGAAGAGAGAAAGAGAGGGGAGGTAGCTTGGAGAGAGCTTAGGCATTGGCTTGATGGAGAAGAGAAAGAGGGGATGATCCCTATAAGGGGCCGATGATCCAAAAGATGGAGGCCTTAGGATGCTATTTACAGAGTGGGAGGTAGGGCATTAGGATTTTAGATGGCATTAGGAGTATGGGCATGAAAGGAAAGCATGTAAGAGCTTTTGAGAGGACTTTGATTTATGTAGGACTTGGGATGGCTTGAAATATGGAGAAGAGAAGACGAGTCGTATGAGATTTATTCGCGTGGGGAGGAGTTTGTGTGGTGGTGAGAATTAATTATGAAGGGAGTGGGGACTGCATAAAAGCGGGTTGTTTTGTGACAAAGTGCATGAGAGGAGGAAGGGATTGGCCACATGAATTAAGGATGGGAAGTGGGGCTGCACTTGAAAATTAATTGAAGAGAAGAGGTGGGGCCGGGTGAAATGTTTTGGAGGCGGGAGGACTTGTCAAGAGGCGCGTGAAGAGAGGAAAAAAGAAAGGATGGGGCGCTGATTTTTTTGGGCAATGTGAACTTTGGGGGGCCATGTGAAGTAGCATGTAAGGAGTTTAAGATGTGGCGGCACACTTTCTCTCTCTTTTCTTTAGGGTTTAGATAATGGCTCCTCCCTTGATGGCTGTTAGATCTTGGAATATTACTTCCTAGCCTTCAATTTTTAAGTTGTGTTCACTTACGGATCTATATGAAAGGTTATCTTCTAATCTGAGCCCTTAATTGAAGAGGTTGCTTCTTGACCATTGATGAGTAAGTCATGTTCACACTTAAATAGAAGTTGGTTGTCTGGTTTATTCGAATCTGAGCCGATTTGAGTCCAATTTGAATCGTATGAACCCAAACTCTCAATCATGTGCAAAATAGACTAGAGAGCAATAAGTTCTTAATAAATAAAGAGTGATTAAATAGAATTGTGTGTCCTTAGTAACTTAATTCAAGTATTCATCACACCTCTTAACTTAATTTTTGTTCATCTTCGAGTAAAATATTAGCAGTGTGTGCCAAATTATCCTTGATTTGAAAGTTATCCTAGACATTCTTAACAATAGTGAATACTCGACTAAACTATTAAAAAGGTACTTTATTGGATTACTAATTTGACCTAATTAGTGGTTGAGTGTTAATTAGTCATAAAAATTATTGAAGATCTTCTTTCATCAACTCCCCACTCTACTCTTTAAGTCCTCTAACTTGATGTAAGCTGGGTTTATAATCTTCTTATAATTTTGTCCTCTTATTATCTTCTTACAATTTTGTCCTCTTATTATCTACTATCTTTTTTTTTCAAGAAAAGTCTAGTGCAAAGTCTTAGTCTCTTGAGCCTTCTGGTTGAACCTTGTAGCGAACTTTCAGTTAATGACTTCCAAACTAGTTGGCTTTAGGGTATTAGGTATAGAACACCCCTCAGGCTTACTGGGTCAAGTTTAAGAAAAACTATAAGGTGAGACTGACTTTATAACAGGTCTCTTGGCATCTTTATCTTTTGACGCAAACTACCATGCTTACTTAGACAAAAAGACTCGATTACTCAATGAGACAATACTAAAATCTTTTTTTTTTAAGAAATAAGAAAAACTTTTACATATCTTGACCTTTCTACTCATATCCCTATGAAGCAGATTCTTCATTGAGATATATAAAAAGAGTATTCTAAAATTACTTCAGAATTTATCTGATTTAAACCCTATCATTTATTAGATTTTCTTAATAATTTATCCCTCAGTGTCTCTAAAATTATCTAGACCGTTAATCATTCATTGATTAGAATGTCTGATTAACTTCAAATTGAGATAAAATTTAGATACATAAAACTAATTATTTCTGACTATACTTAAGGACTCAATTAGTTATTCCCCCTCCTTCCCCTAACTTAATTTTTATTGTCCCTAATGAAATAAGAGAATCATAATAAAATATAACAGAAAAGGATACTACCTGAGTTCGATGTGTGCATTCATTATTGAGAGGTCCTTCATTATTGGATGTAGTGTGTTCTTGACTCCAGCTAGCATGAACATGGCTCTCCCTCTAACTTGGCTAGTAGCATCACTCATCCACTCTATTGTAGAGATTCAACTTGACTAATTATCTTTCTAGAGATTCCTACAAAATAAAAAAAATTAAAAAAAATATATTGCATAAGTTAGGTTGCCTTCCAACAAGCGCTAAGTTTAACATCTTCAATCAGACTTTTATTAAGGCTACTTCTAAAAAATTAAATTGCCTCCCAATAAGTGCTAAGTTTAACATCTTTAGTCAGACACTATGAGGGAGTCTCACTTATAACCAACTTGGGTACGTCTCTTAAGATTTCAAAAGAATAAGATCAATTAGGAGATCTTGCCATCATGATAGTAAAACATCTATAGAATGCTCTACGATGATTAATCCGGATCAATAGAGTGTATTGGGCAAGCACGCAATATCAGGGTCTAAAAATATGATCATAATCTTCATGATGATTAGGAAGGGATTGTGTTTGTTGGGTCGGATTAGGGGTGATAGTTTAAGAATTTCTTCCACTACATCTTATTTTACGGCAATCCCTTTTTTGGATATAATATATCTCGACATCATCTCTTATCGATCTATAAAATGATACTTTTTCTAAATTAACATTACATCTGTCTCTATACATCATTTTAATATCGTAGAAAGATTTTAGAGACAGTCATCAAAAGTAGTGCCGACTATAAAAAAATTAGTCATAAAAATTTTAATATCGTTATCCATCATTGCAGACATATCCCATCTGATAACTTCTTTATGTGCTTTTAGAATATTTACAAGTTGGGCTTCCTGGTTAAGGATCACTAGAAGGGTATCAATGGATGCATCAGGAAGTGGCTTCAGTTTTAGAGCAGGTGATGATTCTAACAAGAGAGCTATTGGTGGGTTAGATAATAGCTCATGATTTTCGATCCAAAATGGGATGGTTTCGGGGTAGGGTGTATCCACTAGGTCTTTAACTTTTGTGATATACCCATCTACCTCAAAATCGTCCACCTCAAACTAAGCCAGACAAGGATGTAATAAGTCTTGGAAGAGAATTGTGTGTATGCTTCCTTCATTGTGTTATTCATTTATGGTCCTTTGGAACTTAATTAATTTCATCCTTTCATCAATTTATCCTCCCTTTCTATTAAAAGAAATGGATGATTCTAGGGCACTGGAGAATGGGACCATAGGTAAGTAGGATGAGGATGGAATTGATTTATCCTACCATTTTGATTCCTCTCTATATGTTTCTACCTTAGTTGAATTATCTATGTTGGTCTTTTTGATTATACAAGGTTGTTCTATGATCATTTCATTCCTGAGAGTCATAATCGATTGTTCAAAAAAAGTTATAGGGATATTAAAATTCTAGCTAGGTATTGTCTCTCAAGATCGCTCTCGGATTGTCTAAGCAGCTCTCCTTCCTCCTTCCTACTGAATGCGATTACTAGTTGATCTATTTGGATCTCTAGCTTAGCGATGGATTGCGTGTGGGAGCAAAAGATTTATTGGATGTCTTTCTCGAAAGAAGAGCTATAACTAGGTACAGACTGCAAGGTATACTGGTGCTAGCTATAGGATAGATTTCTATACTATAATTCTTGATAATTGTATCTCTACAGGATCGAGTGGACTACAATTTGATACATGTCGGAGTAAAAGGTCTAAGTGTTGACTTCTACCTTGTCTAATGCTTATAGAATTTTCTCTTCAAATGATAGGCTATAGATAGTTGGAGAAGGTTAATATTATGAATAGGGCATATCGTAATTAGGCACATCTACGAACGTAGATTCTTGTAGTTCCGGGGTAACCACTGATTTTAAATTTTTATGAAAAATTTAATTGAACCCCCCAACCTAGATTGTAGCCATTAAAGTATGGGTTATTTTCTAGTTCGTAGGCTATTTGGATTTGATTTTAATAAACTTGTTCATACCTAAACTCAAAAATTAGTATGTGGTTGGGTATTCAACTTATTGTATAGGAAGAAAAGATGCAGAAGGAAAGTATCTGATAGCCAATAGATGATCTAATTTATAAGACAACTCATCCTCTCTATGCAAAAATCCATATTCCTAGCATATATCTAATTTATCGTATTGTTCTGATTGTTTTAATATGCAATCAAAGGATCTAGATTAGAACAATCTCCTTTTAATTTTTTTTAAAGGAAGAGAGAGAAAAGAAGAAGAAGAAGAGAGGATGAAAAAGAGAAGTTCTAACTAAAAAAGTCCTAGACCTAGAGAGGATAGATGAAAAAATTATTTTTAATTATTTTTATTATTTTTTCAAACAAGTGTTGCAATCAAATCAACTCTATCCTAGGGTTATCCTAGATCTATATAGCTTCTAACTATTTCAAGTACACCATCAAGCACTCCAAGTACGAACCTAACCAACCAACTAATTAGATAAGTATAAGGTTGATGGGAGTCCCCCCATTGCTTTCCTTAGATACTAATAAAGTTGCCAAATCAACCAATGAAATCAATTAAAGAACCATCTTCCTTCGTAATAATCTCTGAATCATTTTTTTGGACACCAATTAATCAACTAGGCTTGATTTGGTTCAATTTTCGGGGTCACTTGTCCTATTGAGCTTGAGTTTCTTAGGGGTTGATGTTTAATTAATTTTAATTAATAGACTTAGGTTAATGCAAATGTAGAATAGTGGTTAGTGGGCTAAGGGAGGGTAATGAAATCTCCACCTTATGTTATTTATGGGTTATGCCTTAAGATATTTTCTGTTAATATGCAATGCAAAAAAAAAAGATGTCTAATACAAGTAAAAAGCTTTTAAGATTTAATTAGTTTCTCTATTTTAGTTAAGTATTATGTGATACCTTTATTTTTTTTATATTATGTTATCTTTAAGCAAGAAAAAATTAGATTAATTAGGTGTGAAAAGATCTAAAGAGTCTAAAAAAGAACTAAATTAAGTTAGAAATATAAGGCAGCTAGATATCCTACAATTAAAGTAGGAATCAAATCTACTATTCAAGATAGTTAATTAAAAGATAGAAATATTTTTTTTTATCTAGAGAATTTGTTAAAAAGAAAGTAAATTATTCTAAAAATAAAAAATAAGTCTAAAATAGATAGGAAGTCAAATCTATATAAAAGGTAGAAAATAATATTACTAGAAAGGTATTAAAGCAATCTCAAGCAAGAAATAAAGATCTAGAAAGTGGTAATATATATATATATATTATAATTTTTTTTGATTTTTTTTAAAATAATTATGTCAAAATCTCTGACAATGGTGCTAAAATTTGATGCATATTGTAGTACACCAAAATTAACCCTACTTACTTACTATATAGATAGGATGAGTTAGAATCATATCCGTAGAGATCTTAATTGATTATTTTAAAATTATAAAAAAAAATAGACTACCAAAAATATAAAAAAATAAAAAAATTATAATAAAAGTATTTTTTATTAATTAAATAAAAAAGCATACATAAGAAAAAAAATAAAAATACGATACAAGATAACTAAATCAAGTTGATTTTCTAGCTGTGTCCGATGGTAAATAGATATGCCTTCTTGAATTCTTTATCTTCCTTCGTGCAGACAGTAGCAGGATGGCTGGAAGGCTTGGTCTAGAAACTTCAAAAAAAAAAAAGATGAAAATATGAGAATATGAAAAATAGGATAGCAGTACTAGGATTAGGACCTCTCGTAGATTTGATGGAAGGTGTGCTAGAATTAAGACCTCTCCTAGACTTTTTGAGATATAGAGAAGAGATCTACGAAAGAATATGATGGTGGCAAGGGGTTGCTAGAGTTAGTACCTCTCCTAGACTTATGAAGAAGAGAGAAAGAGAGAGAAAAAGAGAGGGGCGGCAACTTGAAGAGAGTTTAGGCATTGGCTTGATAGAGAAGAGAATGAGGGGATGATCTCCACAAGGGGGCTGATGATCCAAAAGATGGAGGCCTTAGGGCATTATTTATAGAGTGGGAGGTAGAGCATTAGGGTTTTAGATAGCATTAGGAGTGTGGACATGAAAAGAAAGCATGTGAGAGTTTTTGAGAGGACTTTGATTTGTGTAGGACTTGGGACAGCTTGAAATAGGGAGAAGAGGAGATGAGCCACGTGAGATTTATTCGCGTGAGGAGGAGTTTGTGCGATGGTGAGAATTAATTGTGAAGGGAGTGAGGACCGCATAAAAGGGGGTTGTTCTATGAGAAAATGCATGAGACGAGGAACGGATTGGCCCAGTGAATTAAGGATGGGAAGTGGGGCCGCACTTGAAAATTAATTGAAGAGAGGAGGTAGGGCCAGGTGAAATGTTTTAGAGCCAGGAGGACTTGTGAAGAGGCACATGAAGAGAGGAAAAAAGAAATGATGGGGCACTAATTTTTGTGGGCGACATGAACTTTGGAGGGCCGCATGAAGTAGCATGTAAGGAGTTTAAGATGGGGCAACACATTTTCTCTCCCTCTTCTTTAGGGTTTAGATGATGGCTCCTCCCTTGATGGTCATTGGATCTTGAAGCATTACTTCCTAACCTTCAATCTTTAAGTCGTGTTCATACTCGGATCCATGTGAAAGATTATCTTCTAATTTGGATCTTTGATTGAAGAGGTTGCTTCTTGACCATTGATGAGTAAGTCGCATTCACACTTGAAAAGAAACTAGTTGCTTGATTTACTCGAATCTAAGCCGATTTGAGTCCAATTTGAATCGTATGAACCCAAAATCTCAATCACTTATAAAATAGATTAGAGAGCATCAAATTCTTAATAAATAAAGAGTAATTAGTAGAATTATGTGTCTCTAGTGATTTAATTCAAATGTTCATCAGGGATGTAACAGAACCCATTTCCTGCATGGATGAGTCATGTCAATTATTTTTCAAAAAATACAGAGCCATGTATGAGTATTGAATTTGTACATATTTATAAAAGAGGGTGCATGCTTATCAGTAAAAGAAGAGTGACCAATAGAAGCCAGTGAATCTCCATTGATTCAACAATCACAGAAGTTCCGCTCCAGTATTTGAATAATGTATTCTCCCATTTACTAGTAGCCTCCTATGTCATAAGCTTTGAAAATTAAGAAAGTTTTCTTAATGATCTCTGAATATTTTCACTGCCTGAGTTTTGCAGCCAACTCTCAGTCAAAACAAAAGTTTGTTTAGCCCTTTGCGCTGCAATTTTTGCTTCAAATTAAAAAACATGATGGTTACATTCACTCCATAGACACCAACAATCGATGATAAAAAGACATTCCATTGCTAAAAAAATCTGAGTGATAGATATGTGTTTCCTCTATTTATCCCAAACATCAGTGAATTTGTCAGATAATTGTAGCACGTTGAAATTCATAAGAAAGACCAGCCAAAACTCCTTGGAGTAGTTGCAAAGTATGAATAAATGATGATCTGTGGATTTCTCCTTCACACTACATAGACAACAACAAGTCGATACCGAAATATCTTTTTGATGAGATTTTTGGCTATCAAGATTCTATCAAAATAACATAGCCAGGCAAAAATCTGTGCTTTTTCAAAGACTGGCAACTTCCAAAAGAACTTACCAAGAGGAGAGATCACCCCTCCATGCTTTAGAAATCTATAACATCCATTAACTGTGAATAGTCCTGCACTATTCCATTTCCAAGTCCAATGATCCAAATTTTGATTCGGGGAGCAGGAGAGAAGAGTCAAAATAAGAGCGTGACATTCTTTGATTGCGAGGGAGTTCAATGATAGTCTGAAGATTTTAGGATTCGTCAGAATAAGATTTAGAGCTCCACCCATACTTGAGTAAAAGTCAGTAACAAAGATATGTTGGTTCTCAACCAACATATGCAAATTGGGAAAGGCAATCGAGAAGGGAGAGTCCATTAAGCAAGGGTCATCCCAAAATGAAATTAAGTAAATCTCCTTTTCCAAGCTTCGACTGAAAGAGTTATTTGAATAGACCATATGTGTTAAGAATACCTTTCCAAAAAGAAGAGGAAGATCTTCTCAAATAAATAGTTGGAGTTGAAGGTGGTTTTTTTGAGTAATAGATAACTCTAATCAACTTGCTCCAAGATTTATGCTGCTTGTGGAAGAATTTCCACCACCACTTTAGAAGTAAGGCAGTGTTGAGAGTAGAAATATCTATTAATCCCAAACCTCCCAAGTGTTGAGGTCTGCACGTCAAACTCTAGTTTACCGGATATTTTTCTTGGCTATCCTTTTGACGATCATTCCAAATGAAATTCTAGCAAAGCTTGTTGATTTGCTGGCTCACCATTGCTGGAAGCTGAAAAATAGACATCCAATATATTGGGATGGCCCTTAACACCGAATTGTATAGTACCAACCAACTTGCAAGAGATAGAGTGTTGCTCTTCCAACTCAATGTCTGTTTTGAGATTTTTTCAATAATGAAGGACCAGTCTCGACGTCGAAGAGTGGAATGATGGAGAGATAAACCAAGATACTGGATAGGTAGTTTAGAGATCTGACAGCCAAGTATTTCACCGAAGGTGTTCCCCAACTAATCTGAAATTTCCAGACCTACCAATTAAGATTTGAGAAAGTTGATTTTCAAACCAGTTGTCAGCTCGAAGGTATACTAAATGAACTCAAAGGTGTTAATGTTTTCTTTATCTGCTTTGAAAAAAAGTAGAGTGTCATCTACGAACTGCAAACTGTGAAAGTGACCAGTGGTGTTGTGAGGGCCGATACCATCCAGCAGTCCTTCGGAGTTTGCTATCTTCAAAATTCTGGTGAGAGAATTAGCAACCAAAATAAAGAAAAGAGGAGATAGTGGATTACCTTGCTTTAACCTCTTCGATTAATGAACCACGATCCGATGGAGTTGTTTATGACTAGTGCCGAAGTTGAGGAAACCAGCAAAGAACGTACCCATGCAATCCATCTGGTGCCAAAGCCCCTCTGTTGAAGAAGTTTGAACAGAAACTCCCGGGAGAAACTGTCAAAAACTTTTTTAAAGTCTATTTTACAGAGAATACCAGAAGTTTTGATGTGGTGACAGAAGGAAACGATCTTAGAAGTAGTGATGAAGCTCTCAAATATCACTCTACCCTAGATAAAAGCAGATTGATATTTCGAAATAAGCTCATTAATCTTGGCATGGAGTCAAATGGACAACACTTTAGAAATGAGTTTGATCATCCCATTCTTGATGCTGCTTGGCTGATAATCAAACACCTTAGTACTATCATCTTTCTTCAGAATTAACATTATAAGAGTGTAATTCAACCTGGACAGGTTGTAAGGAGCATTAAAGAAATTTGAAAAGAGCTTTAACACATCCATCTTGATGTAGTCTCGGTATTTTTGGTGGAATTTGTTATTGAAACCATCCGGGTCCGGTGAGTTGTCTTTTGCCAAAGAAAAGAGTGCACACCTTATTTCTTCTTCAAAAAAAGGCCGATCGAGTGAGCTTAAGTCAGTCGGTTCCCCAAGATAAAGCTTCTTTCAATTCAAATCAATCAAAGGATCTTCTTTAGTTCCCAACATAGAGTTGTAAAAGATAGAAAAGCTTGATGGATGTCAAACTGGTTATAGAGAGTGCTATTTTCATGCTGAAGCTTAAGAATCTGATTCTTCCTAAGATGATTACAGGTTGAGATGTGAAAGAACTTTGTATTTCTATCACTTTCTCGTAACCATGTAATTCTCGAACATTATTTCCAAAATAGTTCTTCCTGATGTAATAGAGAATCCAGCTGAACCTTAAGTCCCGATCTCTCCATTCTTTCCATAGCAGTTAGAGTCCTCGATTCTTCCAGCAGATCCAAGCTATTGATTTGGTTGGTGATAGCTAATTTTCTAGATTTAATATTACCGACATTTTGTTTACTCCATGTCTTCAACTTTGTCCTAAGATATCCAAGATGAAATACCATGTTGGCGGCCCTATCTTTAGACCCAAGAGCTTCAAGCCACCATTTTCGAATAAGTGTTAAAATATAATGTTTGTTCTTTTTAATTTTTAAGTTACGTAAGTTTTGGTTTAGTTGTATGTTGAGTTCATGTATGGGCTCATATATAGTTGGGCTTATATTGTCATAGTGATTTATATATTGATGTATGAACTTTTATAGGATGTCGAATCCTCATATATAAGAGACCTTATGTATTAGAAAAGAAGAAAGAAAGAATCCTAGATCTACATTATCCTCAAAATTTTTCATCTCATTCTCTACTTCAATCTCCTTCCAAATTTCATCAAGTTAGTAAATAAAGCCAACAAAAGTAGTATCAGAGCAAGGAAGATCAACAAGATTTGAGTTTGAAGATAACAAGTGAAAAATAGAACACCATTCAAGAAGATCTCTATGGTAAGTTCAAGCAACATGGGTATGAGCATCAATCAACCCTCTATTCCTATTTTTGATGGGGAAAACTATGATTATTGAAGCATCAAGATGAAGATCCTCTTCATTTCACAAGAGATTTGAGATTTGGTGGAGAGTGGGTATGAAGAGCCATCCACTCCAACTAACCAACAAAGGGAGCAAATGAAGGATTACAAAAAGAAAAATGTCCAAGTCTTTTTCTTCATCCAACAAGCGGTGTCTGATAAAATTTTTTCAAGAATCATTAGAGCCACCAAATCAAAAGAAGCATGGGATATCTTACAAGACAAATTTTAAGAAAATATCAAAGTGAGAACCATCAAACTTCGAACTCTAAGAAGAGAGTTAGATAATTTGAGAATGAAAAAAATGAGAAGTTGAAGGATTACTTCTCCAAAATCATAGAGATTGTTAATCAAATGAAGAGCTATGATGAAACCATCATCGAGTAAAGAATATGTGAGAAAATTTTGACTAGTTTATCTTCAAAGTTTGATACCACAGTTACTATTATTGAAGAATTTAAAAATCTTTCTACTTTAAGTATTCATGAGTTGATGGGATCTCTTGATGCTTATAAGCAAAGATTGTTTAGGTATAAAGAATCATCATTAGAAAGTGCCTTTCAAGCTCAGTTCAAGATGTTTGACAAAAATCCTCAAAGAGAACTGTCTAGTCATGCACAAGTTAAAAAGAGTCATCTAGAGGTGAAAACCAAAATAGAGGAAGAAAAAAAAATATGAGAGAAAGAGGAAGGGGAAGAAATAACTTTTCAAAAAGTCAAAATGATGAGAGCACTCAACCTAGGTGCAATATATGTAAAAGGTCTTCTCATGTTGAAAAAGATTATTGATTTAAGGGAAACTCCAATGTTATAATTGTAAAAAGTTTGGCCATATTCAAAAAGATTGTAGGTACCAAACAAGTGAGCAAATACACTTCTCCAAAAAAAATAAAGGCGACTAAAGCACATTCTATGCATGTCAAACTACGGAGGAGCAAAGAAATGATGTATGATATTTTGATAGTGGATGTAGCAACTACATAACCGGTGACAAGTCCATCTTTGTTGACATTGATAGTTCTTCAATCTCATAAGTCAAGTTGAAAAATGGTGCACTAGTCCAAGGAAGAGGTAAAGGGATAATTATAATTCACACAAAAAAAGGAAGAAAATTCATCCACGATATTCTACTTGTTCCAGACTTGATACAAAATCTTCTAAGTGTTGGATAATTGATTAAGCATGGGCACATGGTGCACTTTGAAGGCAATCGATGCAAGATATATGATAAAAAGGAGAAAAAGTTACTTATGGCAAATATCAACATGGACAAAAATAGAAGCTTTCTTTTCATTTTGCACTATGCAAAGAATATTGCATGGAAGATGAAGGTGAATGATGAGTCATGACTACAGCACAAAAGATATGGGCACTTGAACTTTCAAAACTTAAGAAGTCTATATCAAAAGAATATGGTGTCTGGTCTACCGGTAATACAAGACAAGAAAAAAAATTGTGAAGGATGTGCATTTGGAAAACAACACCGAGAGGTATTTTCAAATTAAAGAGCATGCATGGAGAGTCAAAGCACTGTTGGAGCTTGTTCATACCGATATATGTAAACCTATGAAAACTCCTTCTCATATCGATAATATCTATTTCATTACCTTCATTGATGACTACTTAAGAATGACATAGGTGTATTTTATGAGATATAAGTTTGAGACATTCACCATCTTCGAAAAGTTCAAAAATCTTGTAGAAAGACAAAGTGAGTACTATATCAAAATGCTAAGAAGTGATAGAGGTGGTGAATACAACTCAAATGAATTTGAAAAATTTTGTGAAGATGTTGGTTTGCAAAGATACTTGACCGTTGGCTACACATCGGAACAAAATGAAGTTGTCGAAAAAAAAATCATACTATTTTTGAGATGGCTAGATCTATGCTCAAAGATAAAGGCCTTTCATATTCTTTTTGGATGGAAGTGGTGTATACGATGGTGTACTTGATGAATAAATGTCCAATAAAAGCATTCCAAAATAAGACACTATTTGAAGCTTGGTTCGGTAAAAAGCCTTCAGTGAAATATTTCAAAGTCTTTTGATATGTATGCTATACACATGTTCCAAAGGAGAAGAGGCACAAACTTGATGAAGTGAAAAATGCATCTTTGTTGGCTATAGTTCTAAATCAAAAAACTATAGACTTTTTTGCTTGAAGCACAATAAAATGATTATAAAAAAAAAAATTCTTTTCAATGAGAAAGCTATTTGGGATTGGAAGGATAAGAAAGTTGAAGAAAATATTGTTACTCTTGATGAAAAAATTCATGATGTCCAAAATAAAAAAAATGAGGATGAAGGTTCACCATAAACTTCTCCAAATGTAAGTCCATCACTAACTTCAAGCTCAAGCTCATCTTCAAATTTTACTCCCATCAGAATAAGAAGCTACGTGATATTTATGCCACTTGTAACTTTTGCATGATTGAGCCTAGAACTTATGAAGAAGCTATGCATAAAGAAGTATGGAACAAAGCAATGAAAGAAGAAATTGATGTGATTGAGAAGAACAAAACTTGGGAGCTAGTGAAGAAACCAAATGATAAGAAAGTCATTGGCTTGAAGTAGATCTACAAGATAAAATACAATCCAAATAGATCCATTCAAAGATACAAAGCAAGATTGATAGTAAAAGGATACTCTCAACTATCCAAAATTGATTATCAAAAATTTTTGTATCGGTTGCCCGACATGACATAATTAGAACTCTCATTTCTATGACAGCACATAAAGGTTAGAAACTATATCAACTTGATGTAAAATCGATATTTTTGAATGGGATATTGAAGGAAGAAATTTATGTAGAACAACCTCAAGACTTCATCATCAAAAATCAAGAAAGCGAAGTATACAAGTTGAAGAAAGCATTGTATGGGTTGAAGCAAGTATCCCGAGCATGGTATTCTCAACTTGATGCCTACCTCAATGAGAAAAATTTTCAAAGAAGTCCAAGTAAACCAACACTTTATGTGAAGAAGCAAGGTAATGACATTCTCATTGTCTCTTTTTATGTTGATTATTTGATCATTACCGGTAACAATGAGAATATGATTTTGACTTTTAAAAGTGGTATGATGAGAAGATATGAAATGAATGATATGAATTTGCTCCATTACTTTTTGAGAATTGAAATCCAGCCAAGAGAAGATGGTATTTTTATTTGTCAAAAGAAGTATGCAGAAAGCATTCTCAAGAAGTTCAAAATGAAGAATTGTAATATTGTGGCAATACCTATAGTGGTAAATGAGAAGTTCATGAAAGAAAATGAAAGTGGTGAAGCCAATGCATCACTATATAGAAGCATTGTTAGAAGCTTATTGTATCTCACAGCTACAAGATCAGACATAATACTTGCATCAATTTACTTTCTAGATTCATGCAAAAGTCAAACAAGGTCCACTCTGAGGTGGTAACAAGAGTCTTGAGATACATCAAAAGAACTAAAGATTATGGCATCATGTATGAAAGAAGCATAAATAACAATGTGAAGTTATTTGAATTTTGTGATAGTGATTAGATCGAAAGTATTGATGACATGAAGAGCACATCAGGCTATATATATTTTTTTTGGATTCGATGTCATATCTTTAGCATCAAAGAAGTAAGACATTATGACATTGTCATCCGCGAAAGCCGAATATATCTCAACTATCTTGGTGGCACAACAAATAATTTGGTGGAGAAGAAAACTAGAAGATATGGATGAGAAGCAAGAAGAAGCCACTATATTACTTTGTGACAACAAATCTACCATCTCTATGACAAAAAATCCTATCTATCATAGCGACACGAAGCATATCAAAATCAAGCACCATTTCATAAGAGATGCAGTAGAAAAAAAAGAAGTTGAAGTAAAGTATGTGAGGACTCAAAACCAGATGGTGGATATTTTCACTAAGACGTTACCTAAAGAGAAATTCATCTACTTTAGAGACCTCATGGGCATTCAAGAACAACCATTAAAAGAGAGTGTTAAAATATAATATTTATTTTTTTAATTTTTAAATTATGTAAGTTTTGATTTAGTTGTATGTTGGATTCATGTATGGGCTCATATATAGTTAGATTCATATTGTCATAGTGGTTTATGTATTGATGTATGAATTTTTATAAGATGTGGTAGTCTCACACATAAGAGGCTTTATGTATTAAGAAAAAAGAAAGAAAGAACCCTAAATCTACATTCTCTCTAAGATTTTTCATCTCATTCTCTACTTTAATTTTCCTCCAAATTTCATCAAGTTGATAAATAAAGCTAACAATAAGCCCATCTTAGCAAAAATTTTCACCCCGAAATGGTCTTGTGCCATAAATGCTGCCCCTTGAAGATAAAGTAGTGAAAAGCAAAAGAGGAACATGATCAGACGTTGTACGAGCAAGTGAAGTTAGTTCAGAGAGTGGGAAAGAGGTTTGCCAGACAATGATGTAAGGCTTCTGTCCAATTTTGCAAGGCTAACGCAATCTCTGAAGTTAGACCAGGTGAATTTGCGAGAAGAAGTGCTGATTTCCATCAAAGCTAGAGAGTTAATGAAGGAATTGAACTCCAAACTCTTTTTAAGACTTGCAGCAGCTCCTAGTCTTTCGGACGAAAATCTTAATAACATTAAAATCCCCCACAATAGCCCAGGGATTATTGATAAAGCAGCTGAAAGCTTCCAGCTTGGCAAAGAAAGATCTATGACCACAAGGGTCATACGGACCATATACATTATGATTACACAGCTTGTCTGATTGGAGCAAATTCTAAATTCAGCGCTAATCGAATACCTGCCAAGGTGAAAAGGATTTCCATCAACAAAATTTGAGTCCCAAGCAGTTAATAAACCCCCTGAAGTTCCGTTTGCATCCAAAGTTTGAAAATCATGAAACCTATCCCCATAAATGGAAGTTAGAGTTTTACGGTCAAGCTGAGCTAATTTTGTTTCCTGAAGGCACAGAACATGACAGCTAGAGTCAATTATAGTTTGCCTAACCAGTCGGCACTTGGAAGGGAGACCAAGTCCTCTCACATTCCAAAACAAAATCTTCATGGTGGAATCAAGAAGCAAAACTTCAGATGACACGTCCAGTTTGAGCCAAGGACCCACAGACTAGATTTCCAAACCCCAGAAAGTATATATACACCCCGACTTCGAACCAAAACAAACCCAAAACAAAGGAGAGACCCAGGATAGAGATACGGATACAAAAAGAAGTACTTCCGTGTGCCCATTCATGTTCAGAAGATCAACTGGTAACAAAACATTACAAGCAAAGACTTTTGTATTAGGCTGCATCGATTGGTGAGACAACCTCCTTGAGCCACCGCGCGGATCCTCTGCTGTGCACCGCACCGTGCGGTGCACAGCAGAGAACCCGAGCTCCTTGAGCCATGAGCAGCATTGCAGCTCTAAAGACTTCATATGTTCGAAGGTGGTAGCTGCATTTTCCAGCGGGAATATGAACCCACATCGGTGCCCCAGCTTAGCAATATCACCAGCAGTTAGTGAATTTATGAAGAGCAGGTCATCGTCCCTCAGGTTTTGCTCAGCAATCCCCAAAGTTTTGAGTTTCTTTAAGCGAATGCTAGCACATCTATTAGCAGAGGAAACTTGGCCTTCAGTCGACTTAGGTGGATGCAGCCCTTGGAGAATAGACCGAAACACTCTGGACAGTGGAATAGAATGAAGAGGTGAAGCTCAAGACACAGAGGTTGGATGGCCATAGTGCAGGTGTGAGCTCGGGGCCGGAAGAGCCAGGCAGTCGTATCTCACATGGGATAACGGTTGGCATGACCCCATGGGGATAGAGCCGTTAACCAAACGATTTGAATTCAGGACTGGTGATAAAGCCCCCAAAAAAGAGGAAATTAATGCTGGAACCAGAATATCGGATGGGATAAAAATATTTGGAGAGTAGATAGAAAGAGCCCCATCATTTAACTAGCTAAGGGTACTAGCTATACCATTAGAAGAAAAAGAAGAGAGGCCTGAGGAGAGAAGTGCTAGTTTCAAGGTCTGAGATCTAGTCGAAGAGATAGTACAGGAATGACAGCTGCTCAGATTTTGAGTGCGGGATTGAGTATTGCGCCGCTCCGGAGAGAAGTTATCCTAGTTTTATGGAGGATTTTCTTGATTTTGTGACGGTTCTCGATGCGGGTTTTGAGAGGTGGAACCAAACCAGAACTCCCACTCCGAATCACCAAGATCACCATGATTGTCACTAGAGGAGGAAGAGAGGTTATCATGCGAGCCAAGAGGAGAAGAAAAGTTTATCACCAATCTGACTTGATAAGTATAACCTTCCACAGCCACCTCGATAACTTCTGGAATGGTGTCCAAATTGTCACATAAAAACTATAAATCAAAACTTGTAAGATCATCCCATTGAATGCTCGAATGACCGGCATGGAGAGGGATGCCGAACCCAAATATTATACTAGCAACAGCATCCACGTTCCAACGTAACAAAGTGTTGCGGCCAATCCCTCCGTCGTCCGATCACCGGTATCGTGCACCTGCAAGAAAAATCTTCACAGACCGAAAATACCTCCGGCGGAGACCCTCCGACGGTCAAGTCAGAGAGGAGACTGGGCAACAATGAAAAATCAGGGGCTCAGCGAAAGAGAGAGAGAGCTCAAGAGCTTAGGGGCGCTTCAGAGAGCTTGAGAAAGCTTGCTAAAACTTATCAAGACTGTTGCCTTACCCCATTTTATAGTAGAATGCGGTATGGTCCCGTCATTAATGGTGCAGACAACTGGAGAGTTGTCAAATCGTCGGGACTATCAAATCACCGTGGATTGTCAAGTCACTGGGATTAATCCATGTCCTTGGCAGGACAATGCCCCAAGGTGGCCATACCGCATGTCATTGACAGGACAACTGTCCATAGCGGTCGTACGGCATTTCGATGGGCTGGCCGACTATATATCGGTATTCGGCTGCCAGGACATCGGGTGATGACCCGGAGACACCGTCGGCTGGTCTGGTGCCTTGCGGAAGTCGGACGTCAGCTGCCACCCCCGACAGTGAGTCGGTGATTTGGGCTCGGCCGCTTGGCCGGTCGGAAACAGTATGAGTCTATTCGACCGACATATCTTCGGTCAGATATCGTCAGCAGCCATTGTCAGCAGTCATCGTCGGAGTCGTCATCGGAGTCGTTCGTTTGTCCGATCGGTAGAGTCGGACGTCGATCGGAACGGTCCAAGGGTAAGTCGGCGTACAGGGGTCGTCGGTATATCTCAATAGTTGCCCCCCACTCCTGAGTCGGATGTCGTATTGGCCAGCGTTTCCACGTGGACGACGGCTTCGGATGAAAGGAGTGATTTTCCATCACATCATGCTTTGACTCTGGCGACCGTACCAACGAGCGATCCGGTGTCGAACGTTCCATTGGGAATGCAAACTGCCGTCTCCTTGGGAATGTGAACTGCCGTCTCCTTGGGAATGCGAACCGTCATCTCCTTGGAAACACGAACCGTCGTCGGTTAATGAATTCTGAGATGCGGTTTTTCCGCCACGTGTCAGGGGGCTATTGGGCCGGAACCGTTCACATGGATGGAGGCGACGTGGCTTGATCTGGGGATAGGTACATCAAACCGTTGGGTCGAGGAAGGGCCCACACGCTGCCATGTGTCGGTATTCGGGAAGTCCTCGTTCGACGTGCTTTCATCTCGACCGTTGAAGGGCCTTATATATATGCGGCCACTTACATCCAAAACTTCACCTTTTGCTGTAAATCCATTCCGGGCACTGTGGCCTTGTCGAATTGTCCCCTAATTCCAGGTAGTTGTCTCTGTCCTCTTCCTTTGAAAGCTCTTCTTGAAGTTTTTTCGCTCCTGTCTCCTTGCATCCTTTCTCCTTTGTCATTTTCTTTTTGTTCTCCTTTCTGGGGCTAGCATTATGGCTAGAACCTCTCCTCGAGGAAATCAGTCGGGGAACCCGACCGACAATTTCCAGTCGACCCCAGAGATGGAGGCTTCTTCACTTTCGGGGGCAAACGTCGAACGGCTCAAGGAGCAGTACGGTATCCTGGAGCAGTTCGAACTCTTCACCCTTGAGGCTGAGGGTCGGGTTAACAACCTGCCTCTGGCCAGGTGGCCTTTTATGTCGAGAACCTTTGGGCAGATCTTCGCTTCCCGATTTTGAAGTTTGTCCGGAATGTTTTGGATTATTACGGGCTTTGTCCGGCGTAACTGGCGCCGAACTCAGTCCGATTAATAATCAGTTTTGCTCTGTTGTGTCGGCTTTTGCCGACTTTTCCCCGCATCTCTCTCTTCCGGGCGTTCTTCATCCTCCGACCCCATCCGAAAGCCCGAGGGTGGTAGTTCTTCAATTTTTGAAAGGGTATTTCATTCATTACCGATCTTCTATCGTCGATCCACGGGTGGAAGAACCAATTTTCCTTTTCTTCTACTTCGCTACCTTGGGGCTTTCCTTCCTGCTGGGGCGACCCTTGGACTCAGCCGAACGAAAACAGTCGGGTGGAGGCTGGAGACCGAGAGGACTTTCACCGACTGAAGGATGTGTCGGTGCCGAAGCAAAGGAAGCTCGTCACCAAGCAAGCTCTGTACGACGTCAGCCTATGTTCGGTTCTCCGTTTAGGTATAGTTCGGTCTGTCGGTCATTTTTTATCTTTTTTATCCATCTTTGGACTTGTGCTGATCCTTTGTTGAAATTGCAGGCATACCGTCGAGAGTGAGGCTGACAGATGTCGATATTCGGCAACATGCGGCGAGGAAGAGACCGATGCCCGGAGCCAGACCTTCGCGGTCTCCCAAGAGGCCTTAGATATCATCGTCAATCGACATTGCGATGGCGGCAGCGCAGCCCGACACCGAACGTGCATCGGGCTATGAGCCGGTCATCGCCCTGTCGGCGTCGGTAGTGCCACCCGAGGCACCGTCCGAGGAAGGGGTGGCCGAAGGGGCAGCCGAAGGAGTGTCAGCTCCCCCACCCACGGAAGAGGTTCGGGCCGAAGCACGTGAGCCCGAACAACCTGCGGCGGCCCCCGTCATGCCCTCGGGAGGGATCCAGTCGAGCTCGAGCTTCCCATCTCTCTCCGACCTCCGGGCCTGGGCGACCGACCGGGGGAAGGCACCGATGGCGCCGGCGGACGACACAAGGTCGGCAGGCCGCATCGCGTCGTCCGACGTTCAGGTTCCTGAGGGAGCGTCGGCCCTGGCCAACCATAATTTGGCTAGGAGGTTGTGCCAGGCGACCATTCTCCCACCGATCGGGAGCTCTTGAAGGGTCGGCCGGTGTCCGACATGCTTTCTGCTTTTTACCCGACCATGATCCAGGTGAGCTCTTCTTCTTTTTCTTTCCCCTTCATTGTTATTTCTATCATTTCATTCTTGTGATGACCGGCCTTCTATTTGCAGCTGATCTACACCATGTCCGAGCTGGAGGCCAAGTATCGAAGGTTCGGCGACGTCTGGGCGGCCTGAAAGAATCGAGCCGAAACTACCGAAGCGGAGAAGGCGACGCTAGTGGACCAGCTGATGTTGTCGGTAGACCGTGAGGCTAGGCTCGAGGAGGAGATCTCCCGACTCACCAACAGCCTAGCCGCCTCAAAGGCCGAACTTTAGTCGGCTCGCGAGTAGATCCAATGCAAGACCCACTCTATTCACCGACTGCGGCGTGAGCGGGACAGCTACATCAGGGAGCTTGAGGCCGAGCGCGAACAGCAATGCATTAGCCTGGAGAACCTAGCTAAGGCAGAGAAGAACTTGTCCTCCGCCCAAGTCGACGTCGATATAGCGAAGGCAGAGGCAGAGTCGGCCAAGGATGCACTGAGCTGGGCGGTGGAGGACTTCCGTGGCTCAGATGAGTACCGGGAGGAGCTCCTTGAGAGCGGCTTCGCCTCCTATCGGGTGGGGTATGAGGATGCCCGGGACACGATTCAGAGTCTGCACTCGGAGCTCGACCTGAGCGGCATCGTCCCTCTAGGGTCGGAGGACCAAGCCGCAGAGAAAGAGGCCGACCCACTGCCGACGGAACGAGTTGCCGAAGGTGAGGTGGCTCTAACCTCCGGTCCCTCCCCGACCCGAGCGGGCACGCCGGTTGCTCCCGAACTCTACCCGATGCAAGAAGTTGACTCCGACAAATAGTCGGAGTATCTGCTCCATTATCTTTGTATTTTTTTTTCTGTTCAATCTTTGATATTTGTAATCAGGCTTCGTCCTAATTTTGTAACTGGGCTTCAGCCCCATTTTGTAATCGGGCTTCGACCCAATTTTGTAAGTCATTTCAACTTAACAAAATCAAAGACTTTTCATATTTTTTTCCACGTACGGTTGAATGTGTTTAATTTGCCGAGCCAACTCCGAGTGCATAGGTCGTAGCTCCGACATATCTCATTAGGATGTTCGGTAGGATCTAGCATAGTCGATCAAAGTAGTCAGTAGCATGCACCATGTCAAGGACAGCACAAGCCCCGATCGCAGGCCAGCATCTCGACCGTCATACAGATAGCGTAGGATTCGATGGTCGAGAGTCGTACCGATTATAGGTCGAGTGTGCACGTCGGGTCGGATGTCGGCCAACCTCTGAACGTAGCATGTCGACACGATCATTTCGTAGAGTCCGATAATCGAGTAGCATCCGACGTATCCGATAGTCGAGTAGCGTCCGGCGTATCTGGATAAAAAAATGATGACAAGTCGAATATCCATTATCCGACCCTTGGTCGGGCATGCACGTCGGGACGCATGATAAACGGTGCAAGCCGAATATCCTTCGACCGGTCGTAACCAAGTCAGTGTGTCATAAGTTGAATACCCGTTGCCTGAACCTTGATCGAGCGGTACGTCGTGGTGCATGATAAACGGTGGCAAGCCGAATGTCCTTCGATCAATCGTAACCAAGTCAGTTTATCGTAAGTCGAATACCCGTTGTCCGGATCTTGGTCGGACGGGTACGTCGTGGTGCATGATAAACGATGGCAAACCGAATATCCTTCGACCGATCGTAACCAAGTCAGTTTGTCGTAAGTCGAATACCCGTTGTCCGAACCTTGGTCGGATGGATAAGTCGAGGTGCATGATAAATGGTGGCAAGCTGAATATCCTTCGACCGATTGTAACCAAGTCAGTTTGTCGTAAGTCGAATACCCATTAACCAGACCTTGATCGGACGGATACGTCACGTTGCATGATAAAGGGTGGTAAGCCAAATATCCTTCGACTGGTCGTAACCAAGTTGGCATGTCGTAAGTCGAATACCCATTGCTCGGACCTTGGTCGGGCAGGTACATCGCGGTTGTCTTGGCATTTTGCCCTTCTTAGTCGAAGCTAAGTCGGTAAGTTAGCCTGCCGCATTGCTCGAGAGTCGACTGTGGAAGGAGTGCGGCTTCAACTTAGAGAGGCTTCATCGCTAGCACTGGCCTTCCGTTAGTGTAGACAGAACGGTTCTCGTAAGAGTCACGTGTCGTTGGCGATCGAGCCGTAGATTCAACAATCGAGTCGTAGATTCGGCAATCGAGTCATAGATTCCCAACGAGACGTGGGGCTCAAGTCGGGACGTCGAGGCTCGTACTTCTGACGAGGGCCGACCCTCGACAGAGAGTCAAACTTTGTAGACTCTGGAGTTTTGAAATTGTATTGTATTCTGAGCAAGAAGGGCATACAGAATTCATTGATAATACAATTTTAGGTTGTCAGCATTCCAAGTCCGGAGAGTGGCCGTCCCTTTCAGGATTTCAAGTCGGTAGATGCCCGGCCTGCAGGTGTCTGCTATCTTGTAGGGTCCTTCCCAGTTTGGGGATAGTTTCCCTTGATCCTGAGGCTTCGAGACTTCTGCCTTCTTTAAAACCAGATCTCCGGGTCTGAAAGACTTTGGCCTAACTTTAGTGTTGTAGTATCGGGCCACTCTTTGTCGGTAAGAAGCCATGCGGAGTTGAGCCTCGCGTCGGAGTTCGGGTAGGAGGTCCAAGTCAGCTCTCCGACACTCGGAGTTGCCCGGTTCACAGTATTGCTCAACTCTAGTTGATGGCAGCCCAATCTCTAGTGGGATCATTGCCTCCGTCCCACAGGCCAGGTTGAAGGGAGATTCCTCGGTCGGGACCCGGGGTGTCGTTCGATATGCCCACAGGATCGAGTGCAACTCTTCGACCCAGAGGCCTCTGGCTTCATTCAGTCGAGTCTTCAACCCATGCAGAATGGTTCGGTTGATTACTTTGACTTCTCCGTTGGAGTACGGATGACCAACCGAGGTCAGCCGGTGCGTGATATGAAATCTCACACAGAACTCTCTGAAATCATTGTTGTCGAACTGTCGTCCATTGTCGGTGATGATGGTGTACGGTAGTCTGAACCTAGAAATGATGAATTTATGGACAAAGTCTTCTATCTTGCGCTCGGTGATTTGCGCCAGAGGTTCGGCCTCCACCCACTTAGTGAAGTAGTCGATTGCGACAACTATAAACTTCCTTTGGCCAGACGTCGAAGGGAAAGGGCCAAGTATGTCGATCCCCCATTAGGCCAAGGGCCATGGGGCGACAATGAAAGTCAGTAAGCTAGCAGGCCAGTGTTGTAAGTTGGCATACTTCTGGTATGGCTCATACCTCCGAACCAAGTCAGCCGCATCTTTTTTCATGGTGGGCCAGTAGTAACCTTGCCGTAGGATTTTGTAGGCCAAGGATTTGCCCCTCAGGTGACTCTCGCAGATCCCTTCATGCACCTCTCTGAGTGCATAGTCCGCATCCATCGGTCCCAGGCACCGTAGCAAGGGAAGGGAGAACGACCTTTTGTAGAGTCGTCCGTCCATCATTACATACTGGGAGGCCGCCCACCGGAGTCGCTTAGCTTCCATGAGATTTTTGGGGCTGGTCCCATTAGCCAAATACTGAACGATCGGGTCCATCGAGCTTGGCTCGATCGTCAGTTGTAGTACCTCCTCAGCCCTATTGATGCTCGGTTGCTCGAGACTCTCCATGAGTGTCCGGCCCAAAGTGCCGTAGGCAGATATCGCAAGCCTGGAGAGTGCGTCGGTCCGAGCATTCTTCGACTTGGGAATGTGGGAGATCTTGAAATACTTGAGGTGTGCCATGAGATCTTTCACCTTCTGGAGATATTTCGCCATGGTCGGATCTCGCACTTCGAATTCGCCTTTGACTTGCCCCACAATCAGCTGGGAGTCGGAGAAGACTCTGAGGCTATCGATCCCGAGCTCCTTCACCACTTTCAAGCCAGCGAGAAGCGCTTCATACTCGGCTTGATTATTGGAAGCTTTGAAGTTGAATCGAAGGGTGTACTCGGTAACCACTCTCTCCGAGTTGGTGAGCAGGAACCCAGCTCCGCTCCCTTGGGCATTGGAAGCTCCATCTATGTGTAATACCCAGGTTGACCCGGGGTCAAATTCAGAAGTCGCAGCTTCTTTGGAGCTCCTGCCTTCCAACATTTGATCGGCTGTCGAGCATTCCGCAATAAAGTCGGCCAGGACTTGAGCTTTCAAAGCAGGTCGCGGTCGGTACTGGATGTCGAACTCGCTCAACCTCACCGTCCATTTCGCCAGTCATCCTGATATGTCGGGGCGGTGGAGGATCGCCCTCAGGGGCTGGTCGATGAGGACCACGATGGCGTGTGCTTGGAAATACGGACGGAGTCGTTGCGTGGATATGACCAAGGTAAATATCATCTTCTCCATCCTAGAGTACTGAGTTTCAGCCCCGTGGAGCACTTTGCTGATATAATATACAGGCTGGTGAGTTCGACTCTCGTTCTCTCAGACGAGTACCGAACTAACAGTCTCTGGAGCGGTGGCCAAATAAAGGTACAATGTTTCTCTGACCTCTAGCTTTGCAAGTAGGGGCGGAGAAGCCAGGTACTTCTTCAAATCTTCAAAGGCTTGCCGGCAGTCATTCGGCCAAGAGAAGTCCTTCGTCTGCCTCAGGGTTTTGAAGAACAGGAGGCATCTCTCAGCCGATCGAGAGATGAATCGGTTGAGCGCGATGATCTTTCCATTGAGCTACTGCACTTCTTTTTTGGTATTCGAGTGCCGCATGTCGATGATCGCCTTTATCTTCTCGGGGTTGGCCTCGATTCCGCATTGAGAAATGAGGAACCCAAGGAACTTCCCTGAAGCTACCCCGAAGATGCACTTCGTTGAATTTAGCTTCATCCGATGTTACCGAAGAATGCAAAAGATTTCTTCCAAATCTTGGACATGATCTGAAGCTTGCGTGCTCTTCACCAGCATGTCATCCACGTATACCTCTATGTTGCACCCGATTTGATCTTTGAAGATCTTATTGACGAGGCATTGGTAGGTGGCTCCGGCATTCTTCAGACCGAAGGGCATCACTCTGTAGCAGTAAAGGCCCTTGGCGGTCATGAAGGCCGTATGCTCTTCATCCTCGAGCGCCATCCGGATTTGGTTATATCCGACGAAGGCATCCATGAAGCTGAGCAGTCGATAACCGGACGTCGCATCCATCAGTTGGTCGATCTTCGGCAGTGAGAAGTTGTCCTTCGGGAGGTCCGATTCAAGTCGGTGTAGTCGATACAGGTCCTCTACTTTTCATTGGCTTTCTTCACCATGACGATATTTGCGAGCCAGTCGGGATATGTGGTTTTTCTGATGAAGCCCACCTCGAGTGCTTGTCCACTTCCTTGTCGATAGCCTTCTGTTTTTCGGGGGCGAAAGTCTGTTTCTTCTATCTCACCGGCTTCGCACCAGGGGCGATGTTGAGTCGGTGAGTCATTGTTTCTGGAGGTATGCCGGACATATCCGTTATCAACCAAGCGAATATGTTGGCGTTAGCTTTCAACAGCTTTATCAACTACTGTCGCTTCGGGTCGGACAGCTGCGACCCGACCCAGATGACCTGTTCAGGATTCTTTATCATCGGGATGGAAATCAGCTGTTCAGCCGGTTCACCCCGCTCCTCCTCTTCCGTTGGTCCAGCTTATCGACCATCAGGGAGTCTTTCGATTCATTGCTTTGAGTAGAGATTTGGAAGAATCGTCGGGCGAGCTGTTGATCCCCGCATATTTCTCCGACTCTATTTTTAGTTGGGAACCAGACCAGCAAGTGGTATGTCGAGACTATTGCCCTGAGGGCGTTTAGTCCGGATCTTCCAAGTATGGCGTTGTAGGCTGAAGGTACTTGGATAACCGTGAATGTCATATGGATAGTGCTTTATCGTGGTTCGGTCCCAGCTGTCACGGGAAGAGTAATTTCTCCTTCCACCGTGATGGCTTTCCCGATGAAACCCATTAGGGGCGTAGAGACTCTCCTGAGTCGGTCGGTCGACAGTCGCATTCGGGAGAAGGTCGAGAAAAATAAAATATTAGTCGAGCTTCTATTATCAACAAGAATCCTTTTTACATCATAGTTCGCTATTGTCGTCGAGACAACAACAGTGTCATCATGGGGAGTTTGGATTCTCCGAGCATCCTCATCTGTGAAGATGATTACATTGTCTTGGCGTGGCCTCTTCGTCGACTCTCCTTCAACAGTCATTCCTCGATCCAGTCGTCTGGAGATCATGTTGATGACTCCAGCAGTAGGCTGGTTATTCACTACCTCTTCAGTCGGTTGGGGTCGTTGGTCGGGAAGGGGTCAAGCCGGCAGATCCCTTCGGTACTTTTCGAGATACCCTCGTCATATGAGGGCCTCTATCTCATCCTTGAGTTGGATGCATTACTCGGTGGTATGACCGTAGCCCCGATGAAATCAGCAATATTTTCTCCGGTCGAGGCTCTTTGCCTTCAGAGGCGGGGGCCGTCGCAGATATTCCACTCCTTTGATCTCTATCAGGATCTGCGCACGAGGAGCAGAGAGAGGAGTGTAGGAGTCATACCTGCGATGCGTCGGTCTCGGACTCCAGCGTCGGGGCAATCTCAGACTCCGTCGTCGGGGCGAGACCCGTTTATCAGTCGGGGGCTTACTGGGTTCAGCAACAGCCCAATTTTTCTTCCGCTTCTCCTTCTGGCCTGCACCTTCGGTCAGGCATCGGTCGGAAGCTCCCTCGTCCGCGTGCATGTATTTGTACGCGTGCTCCAGCAATTCGACATATGTCCGGGGGAGGGTCTTGTCCAAGGAATACATAAACCGGGACCCCCTAAGCCCCCTCTTCATGGCCGAGATAGCCATGTCTTCATTGAGGTTCCGAACCTTAAGTGTGGCTGCATTGAATCGGACCACAAACTATTAGAGCATCTCATTTTCTCCCTGTTTGAGAAAGAAAAGACTGTCCGAGGTTCGTGGTGGTTTCCGGCTGGTGCTGAAATGGACCACGAAAGAATGCTTGAGCTGTCCGAAGGAGTGGATACTCCCTGAGTGGAGGCCGGAGTACCAGGTCCTGGCAGCTTTACGAAGCATGGCGGAAAAGTCGATGCAGAGGAGGGCATCGGTTGCCCCTTGAATTGTCATGAGAACCTTGTAGCTCTCTAGATGGTCAACTGGGTTAGTGGAGCCATCGTAAGGCTCCACGTGAGGCATCTTGAACCGACTAGGGATCGGTTCGTCGAGGACAAATCGGGAGAGAGATTGGGTGGTCCGAAAGTCGACGTCGTTCGAAGACTTCTGATCGTCCGCCTGGAGTTGGGCAAGCCGACGGTCGATTTTTTCAAACTTACGTTCGTAGTCGTCCAACCATCGGTGTTGTGAAACCCTAGGGGTCGAACCTTCCGACGAACTTGAGAGTGAGGCGGATGGTGTTCGCGGTCGCTTCTCCTTCCTCCCCGCTCTAGCTGGGAATAAGAAGGACGTCGAGATCGATGGGTGTCGCGTCGTGGCCGCCTCGCCTCTTCTCGGTGGGAGTGCTGAGATGGCTGCTCTTGAGGAGGAGACGGAAGTTGACGCGAACATCGACGGCTGCTTCTGAATGGCATAGGGTGCGCCACCGGTTGTTCCGCCAGCGGTTGCGGCAACTGAGTCGGTTGCTGTTGGAGGTTTTTGACCGCATCTGTCAAAACGGTTATTTGCCGCACGATCATCGCAATCTGCTCCTCCGTGGTTACCACCGGGTGTGGAGAGCTGGGTTCCGCCATGGAAGGTGAAGGAAGAGCCTCTTCCCGACGGAAAGAGCGCCTCGTCGATCCGGTAGCTCTCGATCGCTGAGTCCTGATTTTCGTCATCTCGAGATATTTTTTTCAAGCTCTGTGGAGCTCGCTGGCTTACCTCTATCGAATACCCCCTACCTGGCATGCCAAATCTGTTGCGGCCAATCCCTCTGTCGTTCGATCGTCGGTGTCGCGCACCTGCAAGAAAAGTCCTCACAGACCGGAGATGCCTCCGGCGGGGACCCTCCGACGGTCAAGTCAGAGAGGAGACTAGGCAACAGTAGAAAATCAGGAGCTCAGCGGGAGAGAGAGAGAGAGAGAGCTCAAGAGCTTAGGGATACTTCAGAGAGCTTGAGGAAGCTTGCTCAAAACTTACCAAGACTGTTGCCTTACCCCATTTTATAGTAGAATGAGGTATGGTTCCGTCATTAATGGTGCAGACAACTAGGGAGTTGTCAAATCGTCGGGGACTGTCAAATCACCGTGGGTTGTCAAGTCACTAGGATTAATCCATGTCTTTGGCAGGACAATGCCCAAGATGGCCATACCGCATGTCCTTGACAGGACAACTGTCCATAGCGGTCGTACTGCGTTTCGGTGGACTGGCCGACTATATGTCGATATTCGACTGTCGGGATGTCGGGTGATGACTCGGAGATACCGTCGGCTGGTCTGGTGCCTTGCGGAAGTCGAACGTCACTGCCACCTCCGACAGTGAGGCGGTGATTTGAACTCGACCGCTTGGCCGGTCGGAAACAGTATGAGCCATTTCGGCCGACATATTTTCGGTCGGATATCGTCGGCAACCATTGTCGGCAGTCATCATCGGAGTCGTCGTCGGAGTCGTCCGTCGGTCCGATCGATAGAGTCGGATATCAGTCGGACTGATCTGAGGGTAAGTCGGCGTATAGAGATCGGTCGATATATCCCAATACAAAGAAAGTTAAAGAGACTTGCATTCACCTTGAATCTTGGGTTACTATGAGCACCAAACTTTGTTTCATCCCAGTGATTAACTACTAAAGAAAAACCATCTCCTCGAATATGCCCAAGAGCTACGAGAGATTGCACCACTTCATTTGAAGGACAAGCTACAAAGAAGGAATTCTCCTTTGCCAGCTTTTTGGTTTTCCATGAACCCACAGATCTAGCTTTTTTTGACAGTGTACAAGCAACATCATCTTCTTTCACAGGATGGCCATATGCCTCAACATAGGCAGCACGAAATACATAGGAAGAGGTATTAGCCATTGTAGAGGTATAAGCCAAGTACACCTTCGAAGTTCCAGACATGACTAGAGAGTGATGATTGGCTGCAGTATGTGCAGAAGAACAGAGAGGGTTGGAGCGAGGCTTTGGGAGGTTTTCAGATTTTTGTGGTGAAGAGGACCGAATACAGGCTTGGAGATCCTTCCTACAACTTTTGTAAGAATGCCCGAACTTGAGGCAAAGGAAACATTTGAGTGGATTCCTGCATGCTTGTTTGAAGTGTCCTACATCTCCGCAACGGAAACATACTCCCTTTTTAAAGAGAACCGGCGAGGTAGATGGTCGAACGGTCGAATCAGCTGCCGTAAGAGAGGACAGAGGAAAAGTAGATCGGCGATCATACCTGTTAGACGGCGCTCGAAGATCAAAGCTAGCAGCCGGCATAGTGCGAAGTACTTCGGTGTATGAGTGGCGGAGATTTTGCTTCTTCGTCTATATAACAGGATTTTCAGGGATCTCTTTTCGACGAGACGTGACTTGCACCTATTGCCCGGTCGGTGCGGAGGACGACGGTTTAATGAAGCGAACACGTTCAGCCGCTCCTCCTCCGGTGGGGTGGCATTCGCCCTGTCAAAATGAGGTGAGGTCGTGGCACACGTCCTTTCCCAGCATGATCTGTGGGTCTCCTCGCGTCATCACTGCATGGTCGAGCGTCTGTCGCATCGCCCGAAGGCCGCATCAACGATTCCAAACCACATCGACGATTCCTGGTGTCTGGAATGGTACAATATTTAGTTTGTAATTAAAATTAAATAAAAATAAAAATTAATATAATTAAAATTAAAATTAAAATAATTAAATTTTTTGAAATATTTGACTCATGATTTCGAAAATAAAAATTAAATTTTATATGAATTGATCCATTTCGTTTCATCTCAGAATCAAAATCTAAATGATATTTTCCTAACAAATAGTTGAAATAAAATTATCTATTTAGATTCTAGACCACTCCCCAGCCAAAGTTCTTAATTTTCTCCTCATCAATTGCTTCCCGAAAAGAAATTAGAGTAATGGTGAGTTTTTTTTGGGAAGTGAGTTTCGCTCCTGAGATCGATGTTCTCTTCCCGCTTGTTTTTGCACCACATTCTCATGGGATCCCGGGTGAGTGGTTGTTCTGCCACTCGAGCACTTGCTTCCTTGTAACCAGGTCGTGTTCCTTGCATCATTTGCCACCGGATGCCGTTGACGAACGGGAAATAACGGTTAGATGTGGTTGACAGTGATTTGGGATGAGTTTGGTGGAGGGTTAAGGTGGGAGGCTGCAATGGGTGATGCAGTGGGAGGTGAGGGTTGAGTGATAAACCGTTGAGTGGTAGAACGTTGGAATGTAGGGTGATAGAACTCGTGGAAACATGCTGCTGAACTTCTATCGCCGGAGCTTCTCTCTCTAGAACCCATCCTCCCCCCGGCCTTTTTTTCTATCGGCTTGAGAACTGGATTTCGTGGGCAAACGGTGGAAGGCCTCCTTGAGAACTTGCTCCCATCCACTATTTCTCAATCTTGCCCAGAATCTTAGCATAATCTTTGGTCCATACTGCCATCGACTTATGGTTGAGATGCATGGTTCTTTGAGATATAGTCTTGAAATCTCTACCATTGATTTACTAATAAAATATTTTGTTTAGCCTTCAATCCAATTTATCATGCTGGCGCAAAATATATAGAAGTAGACTTCCATATTATCTCTGAAAAGTCATCCATGGGGGTATCAAATAGATGCTTTACTGGGACCATCGATCAAATTGCTGATTTTTTCACTAAAGAACCTTCCAGTCGAAGAATTTGGCTTTAACAGCAAAGTTCGATGTCACCAAAGCACCGTTTGGATGAGAATATGTGTTAAATACCTTTCCAAATCAAGGCATATTGTGATGTCGAATATAAAGATGGTAGTGAGGGTCCTCATCACGCTTGCTTTGTTGTGCCATGGTTGGGTGCAACTATCAACAACGACGTCATAGAGCTTTCAAGCAATGCGTGAGCGAACAGTACCTGCATGAGCTTACGTGGATGGCTCAAGAAAATAAGCAGCCTCCAACCACATAAAATGGAATGAATAGAGAGCAAAGAGGAACAGAGGTTTTAGAAGCGCGCAAGTCCGCTACTATGTGGCCCTTCAAATGAGCAAATTTTTGTTGCAACGGTGATACCACGTCACCGTTGTAACCAACCAAATGGGTGAAATACTGGAGGTAGTGTAAGGTATTATCCATGGAAACCAATAAAATACATGGCAACCGATAAAATATAAAGATTTTCATTGATTTGTTATAGATTTATCGTGGTATCACCGTTGCAACAAATATTTTTTTCCTTCAAATGGAGAACATCCTTTTCGGATGGGTTTTATGACATATCAAAAGGACTCCCAGCCTCGGACTAGATGGCTGGATGTGATCCCCGAAGATTCCATGAGACCACACTGGAGTAGTAGAGGGCAAGCAGCGCTGCAGCCCAAGCAGAAAAAGTTTGCCACCACGCGATAGGTCAAATTATCTAGATATCCTCATCAAATGGAAGTTTATGTGAGGAGACGGTGTCATGGACCCAAATTGGGGTATGAATAAACTTGTTGCTGGAAAATTCTGGATGGAAGTGGATGTGGTTGGGGCTGGACACGACTCGAAGTGCAAAAAGAAGAGCCTGCAAGAGCAGTTTATACTCATCGAGATTTTTTCGATGAGAGATTTTTCAATGTTTAAGTTAGCTGGAACTTAAGAACCATAGAGAAAAGAGAATGAGAGAACAAAAAAATTATTTGGGATTTAGCTTATCTGGAGGTCTTTTTGTTACCTCTTTATATAGAGATGGTATAACAAGTTATCATATTGGAATCCAGTAGGCCATTTGGTCTCAATCATTTAGGCTGGTAGGCTACGATCTATTAGACCATTAGGGTGAAGAATCTGTCTACTAACTCAGAGGTCAGAGTTGTTAGTCGTGATTATCATATACTGATTGTGCCTATATTTTGCTAGGAGATTTCAAGGATCTCCCACGTGGATAAATGGTATGATGCTTCGAGTTCCGTACTGACCGAGGTCTTATCTTAGGTCAGCGCTCGCGTAGTAGGTTTCGGGTTAGGAGGTCAGGTAGAAACTAAAACCGACAATGTAGGATCGCCTCATTGCGATTCTTTAGGTCTCTCCACAGTCCCCGAAGCCTCCTCATCGGTAAATACTCAATCGTAATTTGAGGAGAAGATATCGGATCAGACGGCATATAACCTCCACAAATAAAAACAATCCAGACATGGATGCATTCGTACGAAGAAAAAGTGGAGCCAAAGTCATCACCACATCAAAATCTGCTGCACAAAAATTAAGGATACAGATTATAAGCTATGCTAAACAAGGAAATCTGTTTTAAGATGTTCCACTTCACAATGCATTGACGTGATCTTCAAATTAAAATGGAACTTAGAGCCCTCTACGGTAGGCACTTGGCTACGAATCAGAAGCTAAGTTGTTATTGCTTATTTGGACCTTGCTTGTGTCCTAGAATTAGATAGCTAAACCTGCAAAATATATCAAGCCACGTTAGCCAAAATCCAGAAATCTATGAGGCCATCAAGTGGATGTGATGTGAGAAAGATATGTGGTCTTTGTTGGATCAACCTGTATTTTATATATAGAACAGAAAATTTTTTCTTAGATCTTTTTGTTTCTAGTATTGCGAGGCATTCACAATTTATCCTTGGATTCTTCTTAACTTCTATTTTCTTCATTGCCGCTGGAGTTTTTTTGTGGCAGTTTGTTTGGACCATAATGAACTTCTTTTTGTTTCTTGAAAACATGATCTGCTGATTTTTCTTTTACGAATCTACCATGATGTCTAAACCGTGATAAAATAGGTGACAATGAGATAGCAAGAGGTAGGAGTGGATGTGAAATAAATTATTAGCTTTCTATCGAGTTTCTTGCATGCAAGAAGATTCCGAACACAGCATTCCATCCTTTTGAACTCTGTTAGTCTTCATATACTCTACTTGATTTCAGAACATGTTGAAGTAAATTTGAGATTTTTTCATTTGTGCTTTCGAGCAGCTTTCCAGCACTTGCTGTCATGCAATATTGTGTATGGCCGGTTAAAACTGAGACTAAACATCTTAGAGTTTTATTTGAAATAAAAAAATTTAATTTTTTTTTATTTTTAAATTTTAGTTATTTAAAAATATTAAAATTTTGTTTCGAAATTAATTTCTTTTCTTAAAGAGATCGACCTTTCAGAAGAGAATGTTGGTTTCTGAAGAAATATGATATTTTTTAAATATCATATCTCTTTGAAATCAAGGTGCCTCTTAATTGTTTTGAAATCAATCAAAGAACACCAATATCTTTTCTCTTTTCTTTTGTGCTTTATCTGAGACACTTCCTTTTGAGAGAGGGACTACATCTTTCCTTCTTCTTTTTTCACTTCTTTTTCTTAATTAGGCATTTAAAGGAAGTCTTTTGGATTAGCCTCCTCAATGATCGTGCTCGTTAGAGGAGGATCGGACTGAGCCAAGTTATTGTACCTTGGAGATGAGATCACTGTAGACCCATATGTGAGAGTGAATCACATTCTTAGACTGTTAGAAAAAAATTATCAAAATGCCTAGAAAATTGCTCTATTATTTTTATAATTTTAAGATACTATTTTAAAAGAAATAAAACTAAAAGAAAGAGAAGATTAAAAAGAGCTTGCTTGAATCGAAGCATATGAAACACTCCTTAGATGACTCCATGTAAATCTCTTCTTTTAAGTCTTCATTTAGAAACGCAGTCTTCATATCCATTTGATGAATGATCAACTTACGAATGAAAGCAATGACAAGAAGAGTTCTAAGGGATAAGAGAATAAAGTTGTAAACTCGTTAAGTCCCTATACAACCTTAAATAATACTTAAATAATGATATAAAAAATTTGATAGAACTATCATTTTTTTTAGTTTCTCAATCAATGATCATAATAAGTATGTCTATTCTAAAATCATTGATGATGATTATATGATCCTTTATTTATGCATCGATAATATTCTGATCTTTGAAACTTCTCTTAAAATCATATTTGAAATCAAGCAGTTTCTTTCAAATCACTTTGATATGAAAGATTTAGGTAAAACTGAGATTACCCTAGAGATCACTACAGAAAAAATAGTTTTTACCAATGACTATTAGCAATGGCAAATTAGCTATTAACGATGGTAAATTTGCCGTCGTTAATAATACTTTTTATCGATAAAAAATAGTGACCAATATATTTATCATCGCAAAAAAATATATTAGCGATGGCATTTTTGACTTTTAGCGATGGCAGGTTGCGTCGCTAATAGAAAATAATTTTATTTTTTAAAATTTAATTGTAGGATTATTAATGATAAAAAGTTCTAATTAGCGATAGTATTTTGTCGTCGCTAATACTAACCTTAAAAACACCCCATCGATTTTTTATTTTCCATTTTTGCTTATCCCACGCCACAAAAAAGCCATCGCTAATACTAACCTTAAAAACACCCCGTCAGTTTTTTACTTTTCATTTTCGCTCATCCCACCACCACCCCTCTTTCCCCCACCTTCGGTCCTTCTTTTCTCCTGTCGTCGGATCCCGCTGCCTCGAGCCACCGGCCCCTCCCGAACCCTCGACCGTTGGATCCCACTTCTCTGAGCCCCGTCCGTCGGATCCCGAGCTCCTCGACCGCCTCCCACCTTTTCAAGCCCCGACTGCCTCCTCGAGCCCCCGACCCATCTCCCCCCGGCCTTGCTCCACTGTCGGAGCCTCCAAACTCCACCCAACCCCCAAGTTGTTGGAGCCACCTTGGATTCGATGTCTCCCCATTTCCCCAAGCTCCCTCCTTCTTGTCCACTCCCAGAGCCGGCATCTCGCTGCCCGGCATCCCTTTTCATTTTCTGCCCCTCCCTTGCTGGATCGGACCCCCCATCGCCTCCCCTTTCTCCCCCCGCCGCTCTCTTGCTGGATCGGACCCCTGCCACCTTCTCAATCTCCTCATGTCCCTCTTTTTGCTGGATTGGACCCCCCACCACCTTCCTATTTCTCTCCACGCCTTTTCTTATCAGATCGGACCCCCCGCGCCTCTCCCTTCTTCCCCCATCCCTCCCCTTATCGAACCGGACCCATGATGGCCTCCCCTTTCTCCCTCCGTCCCTCCCCTTGCCGGATCAAACCCCCCACCATCTCCTCCTTCTCCCCCCACCCCTCCCCTCGTCGGACTGGACCTGCGGCCCCACCTCCCTCCAGAGCGTCTAGCCACCGGAGCGTCGAGCCACCGAAGTGCCACGCCATCGGACCCATGTTGTCGTCACACTGTGAGTATTAGCGACGGCGACGGCCACACCCCATTCCCATCTTTTTAAATTTTAAATATTTAAAATTAAATTTATCTGATTATCATAAATTAATAATATTTAAATTTAATTTATTAATATTATTAATTTTTATATTATTATAATAATATTATTAATTTTAATAATATTATTAATAATATTATTTAAATTAATATTATTTTGAAGAGGCGAAACTACTCCGAGAAGCTCTCCATGAAAGTAGCCCTACTGCTTTTGATGGCAGGGGTTCAAGGCCAGACCTTCGTCGGATCGGCTTTGACCCTCTCATCTACTCCGATGGTGGCTAGAGCAGCTTGGCAATTGGATTTTAGGCCCTAGACCTGATCCGAAGGAATAAGGGAGAAGTAATAAAGATACTTTAGGTAAGAAAAAGATATGGTTGGGATAATTCGATGTGACTCTATTATTATTTTTTAGCTTTTTGATCTATTTTTAGCTGACAGCAGAGTTCTTTATAATCGATCACAAAAATGACACTCTTTTATTATCTCATTGGCTTTATATATTATATTGATGTCACTTATTTTTGCTGTAGATAATACTTTGAAGGTTTGCCAGCTGAGCTACCTAACAAAAAATTTAGACAGTCTATGATTATGATACATTTGGTATGAGATATGCTAAACAACTGATATATTAGCACGAGATATATTATGGCCTCTTTTTTTCTTCTCATATGATGTCTTAAAGCTGATGGGTGTTGATGGATTTTGATTGCTATATTCTTATGGTTGTCTTTTTTTTTTCTGATGATGATCCAAACTAAATGGATATTGATGGGACTGGTTCCATAGATTGTTATGGTCTCTTTTTTTCTATAAATTTGATGTCTTAAAGCTGATGGGTGCTGGATTTTGCTTGCTATATTCTTATGGTTGCTTTCTTATTTTTTTTATAATTATTCAAACTTAATTAATGGATATTGAAGGAAATGGCTATATAGATTGCTATGGACTCTTTTTTTTGTTTTCATATGATGTCTAAAACCTAATGGGTGCCGATGGATTTTCTTGCTATATTTTTATAGTTGTTTTCTTTTTTTTTTCTGATGATGATTCAAACTTAATTAATGGATATTGAAGGAAATGACTTCACAGATTGCTATGGACTCTTTTTCTTATTTCCATATGATATCTAAAATCTGATTGGTGTCGATGGATTTTATTTGCTATATTCTTATAGTTTCTTTTTATTTTTTCTGATGATAATCCAAACTAAATGGATATTGAAGGGACTAACTCCACACATTGCTATGGGCTCTTTTTTTTTATTCCCATATGATGTGTTAATGCTAATGGGTGCCGTTCAATTTTGCTTTTAGTTTACAATAGTAGAGTTCTTTATAATCAAAAGCAACAATGGCACTCTCTTATTACCTCACTAGCTCCTGGTGGTTGGGTTCATAGGGGAGAAGAAAATCAAGACCTACTTGTAACTAAGAAGCTAGACCCCACACATGCATCTAGAATATATATTCGACTTTATTTATATATACTCAATTATATTTTGTGAACATTACTTTTTTAATGTTGTCCTTGATCTACGATAGATGGCACACTAAGCAGACCTATCTCTAGACCCACCAATCGATGTCGATCTTTCATCAGAGAGATCAAATGTTATGTAAGATTGTTAGTTAGCATCTACAATATATTAGCAGAAAAATGATTCTCATCTAGTAGTATATGGTTACAAAGAAGCATAAGAAAAATATTACCTTTATGCCAGCATGGCTACAAAGATAGAAGTCAAACTCCGTCGGGTGACATATACTTGTGTCAACTACAGTTCTTAATCAAACCATTATAACATTACTTCCTACTCCAAGCATACAAAATACCATGTTATTTTTATGAACATTGTACAAAGTTAAGGTATCATAATGTATAGTTAAATAAATATGATATATAGTTATTTTATTCTGATACATAATTAATCTAATATGATATATAATTATTTTTATTTTCAGAGATTATAGGTTATGTCTTCTCGAGGCCAGAGCCATCACAGTCGAGGAGGAAGGGGATCTAGGGGTCAAAAGTCAATCTTTTTATTCGATGGATGGGATGGAGGTGTAAATACATCTGTATCATCAAATAAAACATATAGAAATAATCTGTTCAAAAATCGAAGGAGTATATCAAAAATATTCCTTCATACTGGTTTAGACTTGAGGCAGAAGGGATAGATACAAGAGGGTTAAAATTTAATTTAACCATCGATGGATAGGTCAAGATCTCTATAACTCCGTATCATCGAATGAAATGTATAGGAGTAATCTGTTCAAAAATCAGAGTAGTATATTAAAATATATTCTTTTGTATCAGTTTAGACTTGAGGCATATCAATTATAATAGTTTTTCAGTTTCAATTAACTTAGTTACAGATCATTGAGTTATTGGCACCCATAATTATATAATTAATTAGTGAATTTATTTATTTTTATTTTTAGAGATTATAAATCATGTCTTTCAAAGTCGGAGCCATCAAGCGAGGAGAGAACTCTCAAGAAAAGAGCTCTCATACAGTCAGCTCGCATGGTTCTGCATCAGACATACCATGCGATAAATTTTGATACTTTAGATATTCTCTTTTATGTTATTTTATTTTTTATTATCTAATATAACATTCTTTATGATGTCTTGATACTCTCAGATTTGAATGACATGAGGTCACCAGTGACCCACACTCACACGGAGCAGCATTGACTCTCAGAGTCAGCGGTATGGTAGAGGATCCACCTGACTCACGGTACCTCCTACTCGATCGGAGGATAGAAAGCTATCCATATTCAGAGCCACTCGTAAATACTATATCTTCATTGAATATGTTTAAAGTTTAGCCATTTTAGATACTAACATTTATTATTCAAAATCAATTTTGCAGCATATTTATAAAGTCTGGGGTGTCTCGTATGTTTATTGGGACTATCCGATAATTGATACCGGAGCTGGTGAATGAGTTTTTCAATTGGCCATCAGGGGCTCGTGATGCATTTTGGAAGGTATTCCTGATAAATCAAAAATGCTTAATTTTAAATTTGCAGTTGGTTTGTATTCTATTTATTAATGTATGATTATTTCTACTTGCAGGGATACTATCGGTCCAAGACTCCTCAGGATGAGAAGGCTGATCGTTGGACTTTGAGAGGTGGCCACGTAAAGGTTCCGGGATGGGCTGTATAGCCTTCGACAGTCCATCATAGAGCACTCTAGTTATAAGTCACCATCGAATTGAAAGTCTTATACAGATCATTGAATGCAAGTAGACATATGGAAGGTACTCTATGACCAGTGAAGTACTGAGGAGTACTCTGGTAGGCGACAGAGGGCACGATAGAATCGATCCGCCCAGCAGCATCTGATCAAGTATACTGATGGCTCCGTTAGCACACATATTGTGATCGATAGATTGACAAAAATTCTATACTTAAAATTAATTTTATATTGAATTAATCATATGTATATTTTAATTAATTTAATTTTATTATTTATTTATTATAGATACGGTAGCTAGATCGCGTATCAAGTCAGTTATAGATATGGGAGGCCACACATCAATCTAGGATGAGTGGTGATTACTTAGATCCTCGATCTCGACAGATCATGATAATAATTTAAAATATTATTTATTAAATTTTTATATATACTGATATATATATATATGAATTAATAAATTTTGAACTGTATAGGCAAATTATATGGAGTATGTCATATCGCAGCATGATGAAGACTCCTCCTCTCAACCCCTCCTTAACTTAAGGAATAGCTCAGGCCATCAAAGGGGTGAGTAGGAGTCGGATCATAGAATTCGATCAAAGCTTCGACCCTCCAGCAGCTAGATACTCCTCTTTAGGCTCGATGATCTAGATGTGGACTGAAGCACATGTAGAGGAGGTCGTGTAGAGAGTTTGGAGCTAGCGATCTCAGAGCTTTCGAAATGCCATCTGTGATAAGATCATTGAGATTTTTTGAGATCCACATCTACGTGATCAACTGGACTCGTTATCACAGCCATCACAATTGGTAAGTCTATTAATAATTTTTCATACTTATTTTAAATTTATATATTTAGAAACTTCACATATTTAGGTTTGAGTCTAGAAAGAGATATAGAGGGTAAAAATTCAATCTAACTATCCAAATGATGGGTCGAAATTTTTATAGCTTCATATCATCAAATAAAATGTGTAGAATAATCTGTTCGAGAATCAGAATAGTATATCAAAATATACATCTTCATATTGACATATATACTTTCGTATCGAAATTATTAATAATATTTTATTTTTCTTCATTACAGGATGCTGGGACATCTGACTCTCATCCATCAACTGCTGAAGAGGACGTACAGGAGCAGGAGGAGGGTGAAGAGGACGATGAGGAAGATCTTATATAATTTTTTTATATATATATTATAATTTTGATACTTGTAAAGCTGCATAAATTATATAATTTATATTTTTAATATAATATAATTAATTTTATATTTATAGTTATGTTAAATAATTATTATTTTATTTATAACAGGTTTTAAAGATATTATTGCTTGTTAATATGATTAAAATAGATTTTAAAATATTTAATTTTAAATTTTTTAATAAAATATTTAAAAAATTATTAACGATGATATTAGCGATGGCGTCTGCCATCGCTAATAATTTTTTAAATATTTTATTAAAATATTAAAAAATTATTAACAATGGTAGTGGTGATGACAACGACCATCGAATAGTTTTTTAACACTTTAATTAAGAAAAAAATTAAAATTATTAATGAAAGCTTTTTATTACTAATACTGATGTTAATTACTGTTATTAGCGATGGTGAATTTATCATTACTAATAATGATAATTAGCAATGAAGTTATTTTCGTCAGATTTTTAGCGATGGCGTGCCGTCGCTAATGCTATTAGCGATGGCAAAATGAGCTATTAGCGACAGTAAAATGACTATTAGTGATAGTAATTAGTCATCGCTAATAGTCTATTTTTTTATAGTGGATGAAGCTGATCAAATTTCTTAAAGAGATAGCTCTCTCTCTTTCTCATTCCACCAAGAAAATGATTAAAAAAATTGGATATTCTAATAAAAAATCTATATCCACTCATTATAATCCAAGTATATATCCATCTTAAAAAGAATCTAGGTGAATCAATTGATTAACTAGATACTCTCAAATTATAGGTTCTCTTTTTTATATGGCAAATAAGACAAGACCTGATATTATCTATATTATAGGGAGATTAAGTAAATATACCCAAAATCCAAATCAATTTTATTGATCTACTATTGAAAAGGTATTTCGATATCTTAAGAGAACCATTGATCTATTTCTCTGATATATATATTAGATATCTTGAGGGGGTTGAGGGTTACAGTGAAGTAAATTAGATTGCTGATTCTTTTGATCTTAAATTAACTATTGGAATTTTTTTTCTTCTTAGTGATGCTACTGTAGCTTGGGATCTTTCAAGTAAACTATTATATCTCAAAGTATCATGACAGCCGAGTTGATTGCTTCAGATACCACCTATATTGAGGTAAAGTGAATTATAAATTTTATCTCAAAGCTATCTTTAGTATTTAAGTCAATTCCAGCTATATCAATCTATTATGATAATAAAACTATAATTGAACTAACTAATTCAAGGAGTACTAATAAAAAGATGAACTGACATATCCAGATTCGTCTTAAATTTATAAGACAACTCAAAAAGAGTAATTTATTTTTTAAAATTTGTCAAGTCTGAGAAAAACTTGACAGATCAACTATTCAAAGATTTATTTAGAAATGGAGTCCTAAAATCATTAAGGGGGATGGAGCTTAAGCTCACTATGTCATCACCGATAGTAGATACCCAATCTTTATGATTAAAGATCCTACAAATGAGATTCAATGTGATAGAAATAAAGCTGATTGAGTGATTATGTCAGAGTACATTCTCGAGTATATCTCCTCCCATCCCTATGATGAGTATTCTTATCAATGACAAAAATTTTTTGGAAAAATTAAGTTATACTTTTAATAAGTACAAGACATGAAATATGCAGGATATTAGATCACAAATACCATTAGATTTGGGTGAGAATTATTATATAGGCTGCGACTAGGGATTTGGGCTAATCCTAATAAAATTATCATTAAAAAATCAAGATACTGAGTGTAAGGCCTTTAAATGGCACTGATGGCATAAAGATTCATTTGATCTGTACTATGTGTGTGATAAGTTGAAGTTTGAGTAAAAAATTCTAGTTCAAAATCAAATTCATTATGATTTTTTCAAATGGATACTCTCAACGCTAAATGAGGTTCAAGTCTAGAGAACACCTCACCTATTATGTAGTATAAGATATGTAGATATTTTTTTATAAAAAATTTAAATCTTTTGTGTAGGATTATTGAAGTTTTTTTAATTAAAAAAATTTAAATTTTTTTCTAAATTTTAGTTATTTAAAAATGTTGGAACTCTATTTTAAAATTAATGCATCTTTTTGAAGAGATACTCTTTAGAAAAGAATGTTAGTTTTCAAAGAAATATAATATTTCATATCTCTTCGAAACTATGGTGCCTCTCCAATAATCGAGCATAATCTATAAATAGGCTTCAAATCTGATTGTTTTGAAATCAGTGAAACAACACCGATATCTTTTATCTTCTCTCTTGTGCTTTATTTGAAACACTTTCTTTTGAGACAGAGAACATATCTTTCATTATTCTTCCTTTTCCACTCTTTTTTCCTAGTTGAGTATTAAAGGAAGTTTTTGGATCAGTCTCTTCAATGATCATGCTCAGTATAGAAGGATCGGGCTGAGCGGATCATTGTGCCTTGGGGATGAGAATGCCGCAGATCCGTATATAGAGGAAGAATCATATTCTTAGGACAATGTTTCACATGCCTCGATTCAGATAAACTTTTTTAATCTTTTCTTTTTTATTTTAATTTTTATTTTCTTTAGAATAGGATCTTAAAATCAGATAAATAACATAACAATTTTTTAGGTATTTTGATCAATTTTTTCCAATAAAACAAAGGTCTATGATTTTGTCTTTTTTATGGCATTTTCGGTACAATGAACCAGCACAATCCATGCAGTATATATAGGAAAATTTGATTACTTCAAAATAAAAGGGAATTAATGTAGAATACAATCACAACCACTTGATTAGCTTTGTTCAACTGAGCGCATGGCCACCCATCAAACAAATTGTGGCACCTTACGAGGCTCAAATGCGATTATAGAGGGGTTTGGATTGTAGCTTTCATGCGAAAGAATTATTGTGCAGCGTCAACCATTAAATAGCATAATAGCCACTTTAAAATCTAAGCAGATATTGGGGTGTTTTGTAAGATGCAATCTAACGATTATTGATGTCGTAAAAGAAGATTAATCATTTTTATAGCTCATAATCTTAATAGAAAATCTCACTGATTATGCTAAATCATCTCAAAGATATTGGTTTGTAATTCTCACCACCACCCATCTTAGTGAGATTGCTTTATTTAAATAATGATGTATTGGTATAAATATAGTTACAAAAAATTTTACAGAATCAAATACAAAAGATAATTATAGCTCATAATCTTAACAAAAAAATTTACTAATTATGCTAAATCAAATCAAATACAAAAGATAATTATAGCTCATAATCTTAATAGAAAATTTCATTGATTGTGCTAAATCATCTTTGGCTATTAAACCCCCCCTGCACGTGCGCAAGTGTAATGAGGAGGTAGTCACATTGAGCTTGGACCGAAGATGCACAAAGCGAGAGGAGACAAGGCCCTTAGTTAATCCATCCACAAGTTCATTGTCAAAACTTATGAAGCGAATGGTTAACTATTTTTGAAAGACACGCTCTCGAACAAAGTGGTAATCAATTTTAATATGCTTCGTGCGAGCATGGAAGATTGGATTCACTGTAAGATAAATGGCAAGAGATCGTCGCACCATAAAATAGAAGGTTCTCATAACGGAAAGTATAATTTCTAAAGAAGTGATTGTATCCAAATAATCTCAGTAGTAGCATTGGCTAGACTTTTATATTCAGATTCTGTGCTTGATCAAGTAATAGTGTGTTGCTTTTTGAAACTCCAGTAGATTAAGTTAGGCCCTAAAAAGGTGGCAAATTCACTTACAGAATGTCAGTCATTACGATTACCAGCCCAATCTACATCCGAGAAATCATGTAGTAAGGATATAGAAACTAGTCGAAGATAGAGGCCATAAGAAATGGTGCCCCTCAAATAACGGAGAATCCATTTTACAGCTATCCAGTGAGAAGTAGTAGGATGATGCATGAACTGACAGACCTAGTTGACGGCAAATGTGATGTCAGATCTCGTGAGTATGAGATACTACAAACTACCAACCACACTATGGTAGAGAGAATGATTCTCAAAAGTATTTCCATCATCAGCAAAGAGGTGAGAGCTCGAGGATACTGGAGTGCTGAGTAGTTTGCAGTCAAGCATAGAGGATCGAGTGAGAACTTCATGGATATATTTAGGCTGGGTGAGATGAAGGCCTGTAAAGCTAAAGTTGGCTTCTATGCCAAGAAAAAAATGAAGTGGACCCAAGTCTTTCATAGCAAATTCTTGACTTAAAGCATCTAGTAGAGATGTAAAAGGCACACTGGATGTACCAGTGAGAATAATATCATCAATATATCCAAGCAGAAAGATCATATAGCTAGGTTCCTGAAGTATAAATAAGAAATAATCAACAAGTGAGCCAGTAAAGCCAAGCTATTGAAAGAAGGCACTGAGATGTTGAAACCAGACTTGGGGTGCTTGTTTGAGACCATAAAGTAATCATCGTAGATGATATATGAACTCCAGTCGAGAAGAATCAATAAAATCTGGTGGTTGCTACATATACACTTCTTCATCCAAATACCCATGTAAGAACATATTTTTAACATCAAGTTGGCGAACTAGCCAACTGAGAGAAACAACAATAGTCAAGATAGTGTAAATAGTAATTGGTTTGATGACTAGGCTATAAGTCTCTAGGCCTTCCTATTGATTAAATCCTTTAGCAATGAGTCAAGCTTTATAGCCATCAATTAAGCCATCAGATTTTTGCTTGATCTTATACATCCATTTGTAGCTAATAATATTTTATGTCAGAGAAGGTGGCAGTAGATCTCATGTGTGATTATAGATAAGAGCCTGATATTCTTTCTGCATCGTCTAAATCCATTTTGGATCTTTTCGAGCCATAGCAAATGATTTAGGTTCCTATAGAGCAACAGAAATAGAGAAAGCTGTAGGATGTTGAGAGATTGTAAATCGAGGCAGAAGAAGAGAGCCATCATGAGAGCAGGTAATCATATGATGAGTATGCTGGGTGACCGAGCATTCTATAAATTTTTCAATAGATCAGAGAGCTGATTATTGACCTGGGGAAACAAATAAAAACATCAATAGACATCTCAGTCATAAAGGGAGAGCCAGTAGCCAGACGATCAGAGGAAGATATAGATGATGGAATAGGTAAAGTATAAGGTGGGTTAGAGAGAGGAGTGGTGACACTGGTAACATCCACGAGGATTGGGGATGATGTACTAAGTTCGATCAAGTTAGATGATTGAGATGAGCATGGAAAAGAGTGCCCATTGAAGACAACCATTCGACATATGAAGATACAACCTATAGCCAAGTCTAGACACCTGTGCCCATGATAGTGTGTAGGATATCTAGAAAGACACAGGGACATGATTGTGGTTCTAGCTTATGATGAGTATAAGGATGAAAATAAGAAAAGCATAAACAGCCAAAGATATGAAGAAAATTATAATCAGGGGAATGTCCATGAAAAGTTGATAGGGAGATTGAAAGTTAAGAGACTTAGCAGATGATTGATAAGAAAAATAGATATTTCAAAGGCATAATCTCAGAATTTAGGTGATAAGTGTGAGTGAGTGAGAAGAGTGAGACCCATATATATCAATAATGTGTTTGTGTTTTCTCTTAATTGAACCATTTTGCTGAAGAGTGTAAGGACAGGACATTCGATGAAAAATTTTATTTTCTTGTAGTTCATTTTGGAAAGTGTGAGAAAGAATTTTTTTAGCTCCATCAGATGAAGATTTTTAATTTTACAGTCAAAAAGATTTTTCACTTGAAGTCGAAAAGCACGAAAAACTCTTGTAACATCAGCAAGAGACTTTAAGACAAAGAACCACAAATATTTACTAAAGTCATCCAAAAATGTATGTAGTAAAGATGCTCAGAGTAAGAAGTGACAGGGGCAAGACCCCAAATGTCAGTATGCACAAGCTCAAATAAATCGAAGCTTTTATCATAGTAGGTTGAAAAGAATAATTAACAATATTTCCTAAATGACATGCTGAAGAAATATGTGTAGCATGAATTTTATTTAATGAAATAGTAGAACATAAAGCATGTTGAACAATATTAAAAGCAAGATGACCTAAACATTGGTGCCATAAAATGCTTAAATCAGTCGTGGAAAGAAAAATTGAGGATCAAAAGTGCACCTAGTCCTAGGTCAAAGCAGTACCATCCATCTTTAATCGATCCCCGCAGAAGCTCCTAGCATGAATGAAGCTCCATCACAACAAAATAAGTAGGATGAAGTTCAAAGAAAACATGTATTATGACAAAGCAAATTTAGATATAGATAGCAAATTATTGAAAATTTTAGGAGTACAAAGTATACTGTTTCAGTATAATGTACAGTGTGGAGTATGTAAATTGGATGAGCCAGAGGCAAGAACATGTAAATCTATACCATCACCAATAAAAACTTAATCAGTATTGGACTGATCATCTCTAAGGTTGAGATTGGCTAGATCTGATGTGACATAATGAGTGGCACTGGAGTCAATGTCCCAGTCTAGATCATGTGTGCCAGAGATAGGGCCTTGAATGGGCTTGGGCTGGAAAGAAACCCATTTGACAAAAAGGAGCCATATGGCCAGACCTTTCACACAATTGACATAAAATTTGAGGCCCAGTGTTAAATTTATTAGATCCAAAAGCATCTCAGATTCATTGAGGCCCATCAAAAATTGGACCAGTAGAGTTTCAGTCTGGCCTAGAGAAGGTCATATTTCCACCAAAGTTATGGTAGTTAGACCTATGAGAAAAGATTGGCCGAGTGTACTGATCTAATCCATGAGAAAGTTGAGGGCTCTCTGCAGTGCGACCCAAGTGGAGCTAGAGGTCCGAGATGCCATGAGAGAAGCTTCTGGAGTTGTACCCAAGTGTCCCCTACCACTTCGACCACTGCATGCCCCCATGTGGTTCGACCGCTGCGGCCATTAATGAAGTTCACAGTAAGGATCGGGGCTGGACCAAGAAGGCCAGAGAAAGATGGTGGTTGTTCCTTTGTGACGATAAAATTGCACCGTCCATTTTGCTGAAGGAAAAGAGCCTGCAAATCTTCAGTAGTCATAGAGGAGAGTGTCAGGGAAAGGCAAGGACCAAGGGTTCCCAATCCAAATCCAGACCAGAGAGAATCCGTTGATTGAGGGCGGTCAGAGTTATAGGTTTTCTGATTTGGGCGAAAAGAGTAGCCACTTCTTTGACTGATTTTAAAAATTTTATCATAGGTTTCTCGCCGTTGTGAAGTTCATGCCATTTGTCATCGATAAAGACCTCTTGAGCTATTGTGTGAGTGTCAAATAAATTGGAGAGAGTGGTCTAGACAGCATTGGCGGAGGAGAGGCCAACCAAATTCGTGTCCACGATTTGATCTATAGAGAGTAGGAGAATGGTGAGTGCAAACTAATCTTGAACAAGCCACATATCATAGGCGAGGTTGGATATGTCGTTGCCGTTCTTGTCAGGCATCGTCGGAGGAGGTGTCGGAATAGTTCCATCTGCAAATTCGAGAAGTTTGTATGTTCAGAGGAGCGGCATCTTGATGTTGCATCATAGATAGTAGTTGGATCCTTCGAGTTTGATGGGTATACTTGGAATGGTGGAGGAAAGAGTGGGTGTTTTGTTGTGGAGGAGGAAGTCTTTTGTGCTATTTTGGTGAGAATAGATTGAGTGATCAAGGAGGAAGAAGGCCGGTTTGAGTTTTTAAGAAAGTAGAGATTAAAAAAAAAAGAGAATATGTCCAAAGAGGTCTGATACTATGAAAGGTTATTGGTTTGTAATCCCCCCACCATCCATTTTGATGAGATTGTTTCATTTAAATAATAATGTATTGGTAGTTACAAAGAATATTACTGAATCAAATACAAAAAAAATTATAGCGTATAATCTTAACAGAAAATCTTATCGATTATGCTAGATCAAATCAAACACAAAAAATAATTATAGCTCGTAATCTTAACAAAAAATCTTACTGATCAAGCTAAATCATTTTTGGCTATTACATTCTTTCACGCGAAAGATCCAAGCCGAACACATTGTATGGACGTGGCTGGATGGACGAGCTCTTATCTGGCCAACCACTTGGATTCGGCCCAAACAGGTGCCAGCGGTTCTGTTTATTTTAGAGCCATATAATTTTATCTGTTTTTTTTGAGAAAAAACCTTCGATTGGTTTGATTTTTTTTTGTTTTTAAGAAAACGGAACTCTTAATTTGGATGGCGGATAAATCTTTAGGAGTAGCCGAAACACGTCAGTCGTCTTTATGTGTGGACCAGGATCATCATCCCGAATCCTCCACCTCCCCTCCTAAGCTTCCATGTGGCCGTACATAGCAGTCAAAGGAAGAGCATACTACAAAACCCTTCTAGCTTCCGTTCTTTGTTCCCCTTTTAACCCCAATATCCCGACGAGAAGAATCGGAAGAAAGAAAAAGAGGAAGAGGAAGCGGCCGTTTCGCTTCTTTTCTTTTCTCTTCTCTCCCTTTCTTGCTGGGTGGTGGCAGGCGGGACATATGGCCGCTGTCAACAGCGTAGCCTCTCCTTCGAGGTTTCTACCCCTTCCATCCCGGCCCCGGCCTTCTTCCTTGCCCTCCACCTCCAAGCCCTGCCTCTCCTCCTCTAGATTCCACGGGACCCTCGCCCCTCCTCCTTGGAGGCCCGACCGAGCGCGGAGGGATCTGGCTGTCGCCGCCTCGGGGACGGCGGCGGAGGACCTGGACGTGATCCCCGTGAAGAGCCCCGACTCAACGGACCGCAGGACGGGGTCGTCGCCGTGGGTGCGGTGAGAGAGCAGGAGGACGAGGACGGCGGTGGGAGCAGCAGTCACAATCAGGTTGGAGGATTCGCCTTCGAGAACGGCGGGGTTGGTGGAGTGACTGGCGGCGGCGGCGGAAGCTTATACTCTTCTCCGTTGTCTTCGTCTCTGGAAGAAGGTGAGGATGTGGAGCGGCTGGTGGATCGAGCGATCAACGCCGCGATCGTGCTTGCAGCGGGGACCTACGCCATCACCAAGCTGCTTACCATCGATAGGGACTACTGGCATGTCGGTGATCTCTCCTTCCCTCTTTTGCCCAGTTGGGCCTCTTTCTGTATAATTAAATAAAAACATGGATAAAAATTGTGCTTTGAATTGAGTCGGCTTTATTTGCTTGTGCTGGATTATGTGAATGTGACTCGGCTTTCTTGATTTCTTGTGGTTCCGAGTTTGGGTCACTGGTTCTCGGATTGGCTGGTTTTGATTTGGCTTGCTCGGGTTTTTGCCGGATACCTTGGTTTGCGGACTTTGTGCTTTGTTTGCTTTGTTTTGTTGGACTACGAGGTTTTACTTTCTTTCTTTTCTTGATAGTTTTAACTTAGACCCTTTTTTTTGGATCTTTTTGGATCGTTTTGCATGCATATCTGCCTTTGAATGAGCACAAGACTTGGTTCAATTTTGTATCCACATTGAGGTATTGTGTAGGGAAAGCTTTGAGGATCTCATAAGCAGCTAAACTGAAAATAGGAGATGAATATCATTATCAAGATTGATAGCTGAGAGATCCTCTACGTTGGATGTTTCGTTTTTCTTTTTCTTTCTTTTTTTTTTTTTTTTTTTTTAAGTGAAAGGGAGTCTTAGCCATCCAAAAAATTTTTTATTCAAATGAATATATTTAGAAGGTCGGAGACGAAGAAGTAAGAGAAAGAAACAAAATAACAGAAGATCTGAAGGGGTTCCAGATCCTGAACAGTTCAAGAGAACAAACAAAAACATCAGGACAAGCTAAACATCTGCAAGCTCCTTTATCAGTTAAGTTTACATAAAAAGAGTACTAGTAGGGATTTAGTGGTGCTGTGGGAGCATATGCTTTTGAAGCAGGTGCTTATACAGGCCTGTCAAGCAAAGCACAGGGCTTCCAAAGCATGCCTGCAGAACCTACATGTTTGCTTGAGGCATGCAGGTGGCAGGCTCAAGGGTGAGCTGGATGCACAGTGAGCAATATGTGCCAGCTGACAGTGGCTTCACCACCTCGTCTAAGTTGATTTTACGAAGATGGCAGTTGCTTATGTCCTGCTGTTTTACAAATACATGCTTAGGTGAATATTGAGATTTTTTTATATGCAAACTATAAGGTTGACAAGGTTATGGGTCTGTCATGTTGGACACTGAAAACAGTATGAGTAGGTATATTTTTAATAGCAAAGTTCACAATATTTGTTGAGTCTAGTTATTTTACTAGACTAGACAAGATGATGTGAGTTCTGATTTAGATGATCATCTATGTGCAACAATTTCAAGTTGAGGCCCTTATAAGAGGAGCATCATGTACATGTGTGGAAGAGTACAGGGAAATTTAAAAAAAAAAAAAATCCATTTTTGAAGTTAAAGAATGCCTAGTCATATTTAGTGGTCCAAATGTGTGGGCATTCGACACTTGCCAAAAACCGGTGTGCATTTCAGAAAGAACCATATTCCTTATTGTTTTTCACATTATCTCCAAAAATTGGACCATACCTTGTAAGATATTAGACAATCATAAATATTCAGTTGTTTTGTCATTAAAATATGCATATTGAACCAAATTTTGGAGCAAATACTCCAACTTAGGTTAGCTGTTCCAGGTGCAGAATAAATATATCAAATTTTATTTTCTCCAAATAAGGAGCTTTCAATTGTGACATTTCTTATTTGTCTTCTTTCTTTTACTGTTTGAGATATGCAGTGATGGTTGCTCTGTAATTTTGTATGTAGAAACATCTATGACATGTTATGCCATGGACATGTATGGGCCGTGTATGTTTATGCCAGCCTTGAACCACTTATTTGTCATCTCACCAAACCTGATTTTTAAGCCCAGTTATTCAGTACCATCCCAATCACCTCATCTTCTTTCCATATCATTGATATTCTTCATTTTCATGCTGTAATTGCTCCCCATTATATGTCATTCCACTTTGTTTATTGAGAAAAAATTAAATTCATTTTTTTTTTCACTTATATTTGTGAAAAGAAATCACAACTTCCATAAGTTCTCATTCTCTATGTTTTCTTCAATCAAAAACAAGGTGTTTTATCAGCAGCAACAGGCTTATTTAATAAAATACTATGTTAACGATACAAGGTCAAGAAATTCCTGATCAGGGAAAAGGCAAAAGCGATGGCATTTATGTATCATATAGATGTGTCCTGACATGTTCCAGTTCTTAATTTGCATGATTGTTTGTTAAAGTAATTTGCTGTTTTGTTGTCCTGACATTTGTAATTTGACATGAGTACTTACAATTATATGTTTATTTTTTTATCTTAAGCTACCTTGTTGGCATCTTGTTGATAAACTTCCCGTGGATGCTAGTTATGATTTTAATTGATTTATTATTTATAAGGCTTAATGAATGTTAAACATGATATACTGATATTCTTATGAACATGTGATTTTTATTGTTAGGGTTCAATGTATTATTTAGTTTAAAGCTTAGCGGTTACTTTAAATATTAAACGTAACATACTGATATTCTTGTGAACCATGTGATTTTATTGTTAAGGTTCTATTGTTTTTAGGAGCACTAATATTGCAATTGTCTTGGATTGCTAAACTTATGGCCTTGTTCATGTTTCACCACATTACAGGGGTGGACCCTTTATGAGATCCTAAGATATGCACCCCAGCACAACTGGACTGCTTATGAGGAAGCTTTGAAAACAAACCCTGTTCTGGCCAAAATGGTGATAAGTGGAGTAGTTTATTCTCTAGGGGATTGGATTGCACAGGTGGATGCTGTTTTAGGTTATCAATTAATCATAAAATTTGTTGCAGTTTCATTGGCATCTAAATTGTATTTTTTTCGTATCCGAATGCAGTGCTATGAAGGGAAACCACTTTTTGATTTTGACCGTGCTCGCATGTTCAGATCTGGTGTTGTTGGTTTTACTCTACATGGGTCCCTTTCTCATTACTATTACCAATTCTGTGAGGTTGCTAACTTCTAGTATTGTTTCATATGTCTGATAACAATTTCTTCTTGTTGTCGTAACCAATTTGTTGTATGGGCGACTGAGACAGAACTACTCTTTTGCAGTCTCTTTTTCCTTTCCAGGACTGGTGGGTGGTTCCTGCTAAAGTGTTGTTTGACCAAACTGCTTGGGCCGCAATATGGAACAGCATTTACTATGCAGTCCTGGGATTTTTGCGTTTCGAATCACCAGCTAACATATTCAGTGAACTGAAGGCTACATTTTGGCCAATGTTAACTGTAAGCGATGTTCTTCCTTGATTATTTATGCCACTCAATCTTATTATCCCCCAATTTTTTATGAATTGAGGCTGCTTTTCCCTCTCCAATGGTTGAACACTTAACCTAGCAGACATGCATATCAAGTTTGAGCACCATTTCGGTTGACCACTAGCTTGGCTGATTAGTCTGGCAGTGTAACTCTTGATGCAAGCATTGGTACGATAGAAAGCAAGCTTAAAATGATTATATCTTAACCTGACAGTCTTGCCACTGGGAAGTAAATTGATCTTGTGGAAACTGAGGAACTGACTGTTGCCTCAAACTTGCAGAGGATACCAGACTGAGTTGTTGGATATATGAGTCATTTTGTGGATCATTCTACTATGTTTTAAATTAGTCACTTTTTAGGGATGGTCTATTGTGGACATTCTGGAGAGGGTAATATGTACAGAAAGTATGATGTGCATCATACATTTTTTGAATTCATCATGATAAATTTGTTTTGTCATCAATTGTAGTTTTTTTCTAGCTTCATCATGCCATTTGCATGATGCATCAGCATTTTTGGGTTGACAACTTGGTGTTTTGTCTTGACAGGCAGGTTGGAAGCTTTGGCCCTTTGCCCACCTGATTACTTATGGTGTTATACCAGTAGAGCAGAGACTTCTCTGGGTGGATTGTGTGGAGCTGGTTTGGGTGACCATTTTATCAACGTAAGCATCAAACCAGCCTGCTTAACATAATGATTATAATTCTCTATCTTGTTATTTTTGGCATTAATCACTTAAACTGTTAATAACATATTTTTATATTTTACGAGTATGCATGAGATATTGTAGGTCACAGAAATTTATGCCCTTTTCTTTCTTTTTAGTTATTCAAATGAGAAATCTGAAGCAAGAAATTCAGAGGCGATGTCTGAGTCAAATGCTACTCCACCTGCTGTTCCTGAGGTAATGTGATTACTTTCCCTGCTAAGAATATTTTCCAAGTCTTGACGGGGAGTAATAACCATCAATATTGATGTTTCTTCTTTAATATTTCCTGTTATCCTTTGTTACAGGAATCGATAAAGTAGATGGAAAAACTGACCATGTATTGGCTGGAACGTTGTGGGAATTAGCACCACAGATTTTTGTTGGCTGGGAAATGCAGCTAAAGCAGCCCCAGGATCATCAAGTGGGTATAAGTTCCTTGAACCGTGGCAATAGTTCTTTAATGAGAACCGGTTTTGCCAGTTACAAGTCAGATAGTAATGCAGGAGTGAGCTGTTACGAGTGTAAATATTACATGGCTTGTTGTAACAGTCATACAAGGTTCATTCAAATAAGTAATTTTTACAAGGTATGTGTCTAATAATTATCAAAGCTTCATATGGTTATATTGTGAGCTTGTTTTTTCTTTTCTTTTCTTTTTCCATCCTGTGTGTGCAATGAACAGGAGATAAAATTAAAACAGCTCGTCATGGCTCGTGGGGTTTGAAATTTTGGCCTTGCGGAGAAGAGGTAGACGAGTCTTCAGGCTATAGCTGTAATTCGAGAAAAGCGACCCATATGTTCAGCCTGTGGTTGTTGGGCCATTACGCCATACGTGTACTCTGGCTCCGTTTGGTTTGTAGTTCTGCCATCATTAATTACCAATTCTCGATTCATGGTGGATGGGATGATGGATGTGGAAGTTGTTAAGGGAGCACGTTTTGTTAAAAGAATTGGGAAGCTATTCTGATGGAAAGTAGAGTTTTTTTTTTTTTTTGTTCTCTGGGTAAGATCTGTTTCTTTTATAGCAAAAGAAGTTTCACACGTTCTTAATAACCCCAATCCCGGAGAAATTCTTGGGTAGTCACAAAACCAACAAAAACAAAAAAAAATGCCGCAGCAGCTGCCACCAATAACCGTGGAACCAAAAGTAAGCTCTACACCAATAACCGTGGAACCAAAAGTAAGCTCTGCAGTGATGGGATGCAGGTGAGGGGGGAGGCATCCACAGGTCATTGTCGCACGGTTGATTTTGTAGAATAAAAGAACCAAACCCCTTTGGACACATGGTAGCTGGGCTTCTTTTGGTTACCAGGGTTGGACCACAGCAATTCCTTTCCGCCCAACAGAACGGGAGGCCATTCAATGAGCCGATGATTTTTCGGTGGCATAAACTTATCGTCATTCAATTGGACCGGCTCAGATCTCAGCTACTTTTCCCTCCCTCATAGAACTGAGGAAGCTGAAGTCACACCTTTCTTAGTGAAGTCACCCCTGGAAGGGAATTTAATGAATCATAGCCGGTACCATTCTCCACGGGAAACAAGTTTTATAGCCTCCTTAGCGTTGGGATTCAGTTCTTTCCCCTTCTACCCATGCCGACAAACTTCCTGTCTTTGTTATCAATGTCCAAACATGATTTTCCCTGAATCTGGATGTCCTTAGAATATAAATTATTTTGTCATCAAAGACCAAAGATGAATTGTAGCTTCTCCTAGCCGTAGGGTAATGCCTAACGTACTTTTATCAATCTTCTATAAATTCAATTCTCCTTTTTGCTTTGCAGTGATGCTTTTAGCAGCGAGTGGCATATTAAAATTGTCGTAGTGACAAACAATTCTTTATATTTTCACCTCAAAAAATAAAAATAAAAAAAAGGAAAACATCGTTCGAGATGCTCTCTAGTACATGTGCACCTTACACCTGATCCATCAGATAGAAGGAAAACTAGTTCAGACAAGATGGAACTGGAATAGTGGTAATTATATAGATGGCAGTAACTTGGATTTATAGAATATACAGGCCACACTGTTTTATTGAAGGTAAAAGTAACACTGTCACGATCCGCTTCCAAGTTCCAACACCCCAGTAACTTTTAGATGAGACACCGAAGCTAAATAATAATATTATTGAAAACAGAAACACGACGACATAGCATCCCTTGGACAGCTTCCCAAGAAAAGTATTCTTCGCCAAGCACTGAAGACAGCAAGGGCAAGACCATGTAAGTCGTGGCAGATGCATCATAAAACCGATCTAAGGATTTGATCCACGATAGGGATTGGGGACTTCGAAACCGGGATTTGGAACAAAAGTGTCATCAAATCCTGGGAGATACCGGCTGTTTCTTGCAGCTGGGCCACTGTGGTCTAGATCACCAAAACCGGGGAGCCGAGGGAAACTGCCAATCGTGAAGCGCCCGAAGCCAGGAAACCGTACAGTCTCCTCTTGATCGAGGCCTTGGGGACTGTTCTTGTCAGAGGGAGCTGGAACCTGACGTCCAGCAATGATGACTTGTGTGAAGCATAGCAGAACCAAGAGGATGAGAAGGAGAAGGCAGTGGCAGGACTTTGCGCGGATTGCCATTGGAAGAGGAGGGCAGGAAGGATTGGAGAATGAATGATATTGGTTTTCTGGTGGAATTGCTAGAATATTGTTTCCTTATATAAGGGAAAAAATTTCTGGTGTTGGATGGGAAAGAGGCGGTGCATTAAAAGACTGTGATTTAGTTGGAGACCTTTACCTCTCATGTTCTAGGCTTTTGTCGGTGTGCGTACCGTCTCAGGAGTGAATATCTTCACGGAAGAACTAGGTATGACGCTCTCGCATACCGTAAACTAAAAATAAAGTAGCTTCAGTACCGAGTACCGATTTGCTTTTCACTTTCTACGAACTAGGAATTGAATAGCCTTTAATTCTTTCAACCGAAATTTATTAGTCCTACTTCTCCAACAACTTATGAGGCTCATTATATCCGACTTCAGCTCCGTGAATTGGTCGCAAAGTATTTTTCAAGTCTTCTGAATCTGTGTTTTTTTGGGGGCACAAAGGATAAGTCATCTGAATGTAGAAAATGGGAATTATAGCTTGTTACTTTCTTGGTGAAGAGTGAAGATTCCAGACTATTTTATGGTGGTTTTAATGCCCATATAGTTTGAAGTGGAACTCGTAAGTTGGCATCTCAATGATTTAATGTCTTGAAGTGTCTTGTTTTAGTAATTGCGTGGTTGTTAGAGAATATTTTGGCACTGTAGTCGATTAGTCATGGTCTGATTTATATCATATGATAGATTTGTCCTTTGTTAGCAGAACAAGGGGAATCATGATAAGATTTGTAACAATTTGATACCAGGCTTGCATCATTAAGACCCCAGGAAACCATGAGATGAAGGATACTGAAGGCAGCTTATGAACCGTAGAGCCAGCAAATTGCCATTGCATGTTTTTCAGTCGAGAGAATCCATGAGAGGTTGCCATAGCATTACAAAACTCGCAGATATAACTAAAACAGGGGAGCCTTACTTAAATGACCAAAGGTGATGATCCCGCAAATAAGTTATTACAAATTTTAACCTTAAAGTTCTAGTCTAGGGCCTCTAGGCAGAGATTTTTCTTTTCTTTCATTGTTGTCCGAGCACTGGCTGTTGATTTTTTTTTTGGCTTGGTCCATAATGTTAGATGGCACTTTTTCCCCCCTTTTTCCCTCATTTTTGCTCCATAGGAATTACTCTTACTTGCTTTAACATGGGGTCTTAGCAAAGCATACGCAAATTGAAAGAAAAACATAGAAGGTTGGCCATAATGTGCAAGAAACTCAAGCCATATCTATTACAGCCGAGCTGCAGTGACCTCATAATGTAATGTGGGCGCTTGGCCAGGCATAATCAAACATAAACAAGGAATAGAAGTTGAGATGCAGGTACTCCAGTCATTGCTGCTACAGGTAACCTGGAATGGATCTCGTTATATGAGGTGGAAAGGTTATTAGCCAATCCGCTTGCCTGGACCTTAACCCCACCTCATGATTCAGTGCTAAAAAGTATGGCTGGCAGATCCCTTTTAAATGCCGAAAGCTTTTGGGCTGGGGAAATCACTCCATATATTTATGGTGAAACTGCAGTTCCAACTCTTTGTTTCTTGGTGAAAAGGTGCCGTTTCTTTTATTTCTAATACATCTAGTTTAATAACTACAGTACATTCCAAATGACCAGTCTATAGTCCAGACCAATATACTCTAAGCACAATCTAAGACAATGCCGACACTGGAAGGATCTCCAGTGGAATCACTGAAGCCAAATCCTTATTCAAACCAAACATCCTACCAATAGACATTCCTTCTACAGCTCTCAGGAAATACTACAGCACCACAACACCAACAATAACAGACGGATAATGCTGCAGAAGGTGAGTTGGATTGGGCTAGTTCAAGGAACCGACCGATGAAAGGGATTTGGAACTTCAAAACCGGGGTTTGGAACAAAAGTGTCATCAACTCCCGGGATATACCGTCCATTGGCAGCTGCTGGTCCACTGTGGTCTAGACCAACGATCTCAGGTTTCTCGTGGCTGCCAATCGTGTAACGTCCGATACCAGGAATTAAAACAGTACCTTCTTGATCGAAGCACTCGGGCTGTTTCTTGTCAGTGGAAGCAGGAACTTGACGTCCAGCAATGGTCAACTGGGTGAAGGATAGCATCAGCAAGAGGAGAAAGGAGAGAGAGAGGCAAGAGGAACACGCCATAGGAAGATTATGGAAGGAGTGGAGAATAGGCTGTGGTGATGATGAATGGAATAGTGGAGTATGGACTTCTTATATAGAAGTATTGTTTCAAGAGTTGGATGAAAAATTGCGGTGAGTTATGAGATTTTTCAGTCAACTGCCGACTTCTCTTTCTGTTCTATTAAGTCTCTGTTTGGTCACTTCAGTGCAATCTTTGAGGATTTTTTTTACTTTGCTTGAAGAACTGCCATGTACTTCCAAATTTACTAGCCTCCATTTCTCGTGGTTCAATTTATCACCCCATGTTATCTAACAACATAGAACACTCAATAAATTTACTATTGGAGGATCCAATGTGTTTTCTTACATGGTGCATCCTTACTAGTTATGTTTTAAAAGGAGGAGAAGAAGCTCATGTCTTTTTTGATGAAGCTGGCGTTGCGTTGGCATAAGAAGTTCATGATATCTAATGTGACACATGAATGTTCAAGAGTACATTCACGATTAGTAACAATTCAGGAAGCACATATCATATACTAGGAGGTATTAATATAACATGTCACCTAAATAATTAGAGGTAATGAGTGAGTTTTAGTAGGACTTCTACATCATAATTCAGAATACCAATGTCATGATATTGATTCAAGTTCACATCACTAATAGAATTCACAGGAAGTATGTCATGTGTGCTCGATCTTTCCCTTATTTTAAATTTTAATTAATTCCACGACATGGTTTAATTGCAAAATATCCTGCTGAAAGATATAGGAAAATGATGTGAGGAAATCTCATAATAGTTGGGCAGGAGACACGACGTTGCGATGGAGGTGGGAAGCACAAAGCCAGAGCAAGTGATCTTCCATTGCAACAGATAGGTTCAACAGCCAACTACTTTTGCAATGGAATATGAATACTGTCATGCAAAAATAATTGCAACTTTCTTTCTTTCTTCTTTTGCTTTTTCTTTTTTGAGCATGCAAAATACAATTGCAATTTTATGCTTAAGTTCTCAATGGAACGGCTTCATTATGTGAAGGGAGTAATGGATGTTGTAGTGCAATCATAGGAAGAACTACAGCATTCTGGATTTAACAATACAGGCTAGTCTTAGATTTGGGTTGAGCTTTATTATCATATCAACATATCTAATTTTCACGGAGATCAACGTATCCCTGAGTTTAGAGGATCCTATGAACCCAGCTGCCAGGTTATTCTTAAAGAAACTTTAGTTTTGGGGAGTAACCTGAGAGAAAAGGGACGAACTCCAATGCATGTTTTTTGCTGGGCTCCACAAGTGTCCCTCTTAACATGCTTCTCATAGAGACGGCTCTCATGTGCAATAACTGTCCTTTTAATGAGATCGTGTCCCAATTTTTGGTGCTTGTGAAGCTAGCTCGGGCACAACAAGAAAGCAGTGAAGTGTGCTTGAGCCCACCAGACATAACAAAAGCTTCACATTTCCCTTCACGCAAGCCAGTGAGTGCCCGGGTCAGAACAAGTAAATGGATAGGCGTAACCAAGCTGGCTGTTCCTCTAATGGATTAGCTGGATAGGATCCGACCGCATCAATGTTTCACCATACTCTCTCGGACTCTGGCAACCTAACCCAGCCTGCGGCAGGACAAATAATCACGTGCATTCTTGCCAGCAAGCAACTCTTTGAATCGAAGAATTTCATGTGTTCAGACAATCATCCTATTGTATTTTTTGAGTTTCGGATCCTCTGCAGTATAACTTTTGTGCAACACCTATCATATTATCCATTGAGAAGATGGACGGCTTTCATTCATTTCCAGAGTGAGTTATGGTGATGAAGAACTGTTTGTCTATGCGATGAATGATGTAGTGGTTATTCATGATGATACCGTGTTCTGCGGTGCAAAATTCACACCATGCCTTTTCTTGTTTCGTGTTCTTGGCTCTTCAATTGAAGGCTCCAAAAGCCCAGTCTCGTTAGGTGGGACCACCATTGTAGATGTGTGAACATATTGTAAATAGAATATATCAATAAAACTGGGAAGTATCCCACCCTCTCCATTTCAGGATAAAAATTGAGGGCTCAAAAAATACGCTGTTCGCCTTCCTTATGACTCCATCTTGGGTTTACTGCTTTGACAAATTGACCGGTAGCCCTTTGATTTGGTTTCCACATTACTGGCATTATGTATCCTTAGTAACAGAAATCTCGCTTAAAGGAATCACTCAGTCAACATCTGTCCTATCAAACAAGTACTGCAGGGCAGCCTAAGCAAGGAGCTAGGGAGGGCAATTTCTTTTAGCGAAATTTCTGAGGCATAAACTTATTCCCACTATATAGAAAGAGAAAGTGTAAAAATAAAAAAAAGACAAGAAAGATGATTCGCTACTCATTCGGATGTCATGGGAATGTAGTGATATCCATGAATGATCGGCAAAGATAAACCTTGAGTTTCCTGAGAGTTTCGGAACATGAATGCCAACGAGAACAGGGCAGACCTGACGTCCCATAGATTATTGATTGCCAATGGTCACCTCTCGCTTTATGATGCATGATGTACGAGGTGCAAAAGCGGATAAAAATAGACTGTCTTCTTTTTTTCCGAAGGTAAAGTACGCAAAAGCGCCACCCGTCATTTACTGAGTAGATAGTATAATAACAGAGGATTACAAAAGAAAGAATAGAAAAATAGAGAAGTGGGAGAGCATTCAGCTTGTCCGAGATATATATATAACCTGATCTGAAACAAAGTGAGGAGAGCCCCCCTTCCTGAGATACAGATACCGAGACAGAGTCGATAACAGAGGAATCTGACCTTACCATCAAATAAATAAATAAATAAATAAAATAAAACAATAAAACAAAAAACAAAAAAGAGGAAGCTGATCGGAAACAACGAAAACAAGTGCAGCACGAGTAAAGTACAATATCTGTAGTGCAAATTAACGTTGGATTTATCTACTCGAGTAAATTATTCATTCGCTTGGTGCTGCGCTTTTCGCTGCTGAAAAAGGCAGAACGAGTTTTTCTTTTTTTCCCCCTCTTCCAATAGACATGGATAACACTTCCAACATTTTCCGAGAAGACAATCAGTGATAGAAATTTAATTTTAGAATAAAAAAAAGGGAGACATCGCCGAATTCCTTCATTTAACAAATTTTGTTATAGCTGATACAAAAAGAATGAGTGTTTTTCAAAAAACAATTTAATGGAGGAAGCAAACACTTGCATCCGGTTGCTTTGTACACTTAACAAAATAAAATATGTAAAAAAAAAAAAAGAATGGGAAAAAAAAAATCCCATGGAATATATCTAATGATACAAGGACATGTTCGAGAGGCGACTGGGCGTGGAGCGGAAATTCCACCGCCTCAGGCCACCACTCGGCGGAGCACGTGGAGAACTTCCGCGACGGACGGGAGGCGACAGCGCTCGCTTCAGTAGCTCTCGGCACCCCGATTGCCGGCTCAAGATCCAAAGCCTTGCCGCCGCCGCCGCCGCCGCCTCGTTTAGGTCCGCCTCAGACGACCACCACCCTGGCTTCACCCGAAGCCTCAGAGAGGAGGAGGGCACGAGACGGTTCGGCCGCCTCGGGATGGGCGGCCTTGCCGGAGCCTCCGCCTCCGCCTCAGGCCCCTGGTGGGGAGGCGGTCTAGCTCTCAGTGGCTCGCTAGTGCTGCGGTGATTCATTGACTGTATTTCCTCTTCGTTTCTTGGCTATTTGGAACTTGCTTGCTTCTTCTTCTTCTGGTATATATATCTGTTTGAAACTTGTTACCATCCATCGGCTTCTACTATTTCGTGGTAGACCGGAAGAATCCGGCATGCAGCTTCCTGCTGGGTTATTCTGACCAGGCCCGCTGTTTGACCATTCCAGAGTAATGGAATTCTTCCGTGGAGGATGGCCCGAGCAACGATTTTGACTTTTCTGCACGTCGCCACTCGCTTGGTCTCTAGGATTTACCTTTCGGGCCTGACTTCTGCGGAACTAGGTCCAAACCACGCGGAATCGGACCCCTGCCACTCGTTTTCAGAACAAGTCTGGTGGTGGTCTCTCCAGCATCTCATCCCAGCGTCATTGATCTGATCCAAAATATTTTTAATATATATATATATATATATATATATATATAGAGAGAGAGAGAGAGAGAGAGAGAGGGGGGGGGGGGGGGGGGGGGGGGCGGGGGCTGGCTATTGTATGGTGCCTACAATCTAGCCCAAATAAAGGTGTATCTAAGGCTGAAAGCAGTTCGAATATGGATCGAATACGATTATATTCATATTCATATTTATTTTGTTTAACGAATATAAATATAGATATAGATATTATTCATATATAAAAATTTATATTCATATTTATTTTAAATAGATATAAATATAATTCAGAAATTAAAAATATAGATATAATTAAATGTATGACTCACATAATTAAACTTTGTGACTACATAATCAAAAATATTACTAAATAGATGATAAATTAAGTTACTAATATATTTATATAGTTGTATATTTTTTTAAAAATTAATAAATACTATATAAAATTATATAGGATTACATATATATTCGGATATTCGAATACAGGTTGGATAGTTGTCTATCTATATTCATATTAGTTTTCTTTGACGGATATGGATATTAATCAAATTCTTAAATTTTCATCCATATCTGGATTGATTTGGATATGAAAAAAAATCCAAACGGATAATATCCATGCCACTTTCATTCTCAGATGTATCATTATTTTATTAAATAATAATAATAATAAAAAGTATATCACTGTATCTCACCATTGACTTATCTTAAGATCCATGTTTAGTAGGAGTATTATAGCTGAACCCATTAAGTTTAACAAGAACTACATAATTTCGACTTATCCAAACTCATCCCCCGGGCCTTGTCCATGTAGCTCAGCTACCGGTTAAGTTGTTGGAATAGGATGTAAATAAATATATAAAATATATATTAAAAAATTTTAAATTATATATTATTTTAATAATAAGTAATTTAAAAATCATAGATTATATCCAATAATTTAAACCATCGATATTAGATTCTCAATCACCAATTTTACTTAGATTGTTATGTGAATGTCAGATTTTTTTTTTTTCATTTTTTTCTAAAAATTGTTGGATTGGATATGGTTGTGATACTGGATGAAGGTTTATCTCGAACATATTCAATATTTTTTGAACCTCGGTCAGATGCTGATCTAGTCAGCTCGGATCATATCGAGCCAAGATAAGAGATCAAAATTTACAGCAGAAGGTATATATCGAATAATTATCTTATCTATTCTATATTTCAGATGTGCTCTAAATCACTCACCCCGTTCAAATAAGATAGAAGCAACATGGCGCTTTCCACTACTCCTGCTCTTCTTTTCAAAATTGGTCAAATAGGGAATCTTCAAATAAACTCTCAGGCTCCAATCTCTTTCCTCTTTCCACAATTCTCTGATAACTAAATTGAGTCTCGTAAGATCTCTGCTAAAAATAATTCTAATAAAAAATTTGATTTACATATTCTCCTCCATCTGGTGCGGTGTCAAACTTCAATCACTATAGAACCGCTCACTTCAGTACCAGATTGGCTGCCAGCAATAATATATTGCAAGCAAACCCAACTTATACATATGGCCGGACATACGAACATTAAGATGGGATCCGTTACATGACTTAAAATTAAATTATGGATATAAACAAATAAGGGTGGATAAGTATCGTACCGAACTACGCTAAAGCTGTTAACCTTGTTCGACAGAACTTGGTCATCATAATTGCTATAGTTCTGTAGAACCTTTTTTTATTTTTTTGACACTTTGCCAAGCAATGAACGATGATGCCTATGAACTTAGGTCACACTTTGTCGTGCTGCTTTGTGATCTTTTAAATATTATTTTATTTGCTGTTGCAGACCAAGAAAAATATATTACATTTGCTATTATCTGATTCCATTTATCACATCTGGGATCTAATTGCGACCATGCGGGTCGGTAGATTCTAGTTGCGTACTCACCGAAATAAGCCGACAAATATCTAACGAGTTGTCGTTTTCTTATGTTCTGAAAGCCACCTCGATGCAAGTGCTCAACCCAGACCTGAAAAATATAGTGTTGCCGTCTAGGCCCAGCAAAGTATCCTTGATATGTGGGTGCATTGGTGGAGACAGGCTAACCCAACCAAGGTAGTCGAGTAGTTTTTGTTGAACCAAATTTCAGTAAATGAGGCTAGCTGGTCCTGGTAGGATGAACCTTGGACCTGGAGGAACCTATTTAAAAGCTCTAAACCTGGCCCTGGTGTTTTCAGGGCATTGCTGAAATCAACCACAAGGAAATAAGACTTGGCCAACTTATGGGACCCGACTAACTCTTATTTTGAGTCAAAACCTTGTTAAAGGGATCATCTTATTATGGACTTGGCACTGCTCCAAAGTGTTTCCTCTGGCTTTCAGATTCGTGCATGGTATATGATGACCTTCATCCATTCATATCCACCAATAGTTTTTATTGCATCTTCTAAGGTGCATGAATCTTAAGATCAGCCATGAAGGACATCCCACAGGAGGAATCTTTCTCTTGCTGAAATATAGGGGACCTAAACCATGCTCATTTTTCTTAATGCTATAATAATCATTTATTGCAAAAAACATCATCGACATATGTCACCGGAACCCATCATACCATTTTGCATCCCATGCCTGTTACATAGTTGAAAATAGTTACAGTTTGTAGGAAGGCCCCCGAAACAACGGGGTAAAGTAGTCCCAGGATTTACCTCAAAAAGAATTAGTCCTTCCGGGATGTTTCACATCCTTGATGTCATTTTTAGACTAGCGTGCAGATTTGAGGGCTTGACCATGGTTTTCCTTCCTTAGAATTCAACTGCAGCTAAATCGTCTGGCACGAGGATGAGGTTGAATTGGAAAAGTGGGTCACGACACGTGCCATCGATCAACGGTGTTGAAGGACACTCAATCATGTAGGTGGTTTTGGAGACCACTCATACGTGTCAACGTGAGGCTCACATACTCTGGGACCAGTTTACTTGACTGATTCATCCAGTGGACGCAATCAGACAAACAGCAGCAAAAAGTTTTTCCAGCCTACACAGGTTTAACGTTTCCCATGAACTAAGGCGGACAAAACGTTCTAACAAAACCTCCGCACTGCTCAATAATTGTGCAAAATTTACAACTCAACTCCATAAGAGGAACTAAGGTTGCATGGTGATGGATCAAACAGAACTAGGAAATTCCCAACAAGCATCAGACAGTCGCCTTCTCATCCAAAAATCTTGGAAGCTGAACAAGGGAGTTGACTCGTGTTACTCCCTCCAGACCTGACCAACTCTGGTCCTCCATGCTATCTGCTTTGTTTTCATCAGCCACAACAGATATTCTAGTGTTTCCTGCTGACCTCACTGTGAAATTTCTATCCAAGGTGGGTTCTTGGTTGTGTGCTTCGTTCAATTCGACTACGGAGCCCTCACAAGTGCAGTTGGCCATACTAGTTGTGCTATTCTCCACAGATTCAGATTCAGAATATATTTTTCCATCAAAATACAAGCAAACCACTGCACAATCATCCATTTTTGAGGTAGGGTATTTAAGCTTCCATTCACGAGCAGCAGCTTCAACCACAAACTTTGCAGCTGATGATCGAGTGGGAGATGATGACACAATATCCACAACTTCTTTGTTGCTAAGCACATCCCAGACCTGCAATGTCCACTCTTAGAGCTGGTTTAGTGGATAATCATATCTGGGATTTAACTATGAACGTTACTGTATCATATCTTCCTTCAGGTAAAAATTATTCAACTAGTACTTAAGAAAAATATTTAGTGATCAAAGTGCTTGAACAACAGATAAAAACAATTTCATCAACTCCATAAACTTATAAAAATACATCACAAGAGAGTCTTATCTCCTTCATAGAGTCGATTATAACTTGTGAACAAATCCTAACAAATGGGGCAAAGAGCAGTTAAAGGGAAGAACTAAACGTAGTTGTAAAGACATCTGAACTCCTTTGGCTTCTGATTCTTTTTATGACCAAGACTACAATAGACAGGGCTTCTTTTTAATTGAGATAAACTCAACCAAGTTGAATAGAATGCTTGCCTATCAGATAGAATAATAGCTGGATATATCAGTAAATACCACTAAAAAGACTCCGCATCATGGTACTGTTCCAGCCATCATGATTCTAGTCACTAACTCATTTGTCAAATTTATATTTAGTAATCAGAGAAGTGATCTGCATTTTGCTTCTTTTATATGATGTATAATAATATAAGTTTAATCTACATTCTTTGATTAAACCAACTATGGCATAAGCCACATGCCTATCCCACTAAAAGCAATTATAACACCATAAATTTGCATACTGATTATGGTTTGTCATGAACATCACTTGAAAAGCTGCTCTTGTTAATTGGAGGAAAACAAAGTCACTCCTGTCTATGTACATATAATTAGGATTCAAAGCAGATATAACGCTGTTCCATAGGTATTCATCACTGTTAAAGTTCCAATATGTCAGCCACTTGGCTTTTTCAACCAAGCAAAAACAACACATCCACTCTTTAAGTATCAACACTATAATACAGCATATTAAAAACAAAGATGAACAAGGGCATGACAATTAGAAAACAATGCACAGAGGATTGGCTATACTGTTATAGCAAAAGCATAGTCACAGACAGTAGCAAGGAGAGAGGCATTGGTCATGTAGAGAAAAACCCATTAATTTAGCATCACACACATGGAAAACCTGGTGAATATAAGTGTTCTTAGCTGGTTCAGTTACCTTGCAGAAGAATAGAAATCGGACATTAAAATCTCTAGATTATACTATTTTTTACGGTTTTTCCTATTTAGTACTTAAATGTTCTTGGGCAAATTTATCATCGACTCAATATCTTCTCATTTTGCTACCTGAGGACAAAACTATTATATGAATTAACAAGACTCCCTCCCTGCATTCTCTCTATATTGTTAGTCAAAATGCCCATCTCTGTTCAAGTCTGATAAGATCTCAAGCATCTTTCTTTCTTGCATATCATGGGATTGTGGCTTACTATTTTTGCATTATCTCCACATAAATATTCTTAAAAATGAGGAATTTGTGGCTGGTGAGAGTAAAACAAGCACACCTAAATCTCCTGAATTCAAATAGTTAACTTGTAATTTTACAACTCTTGACCATAACAAGCAACACATTGAGTTTATAAAAGGGTTCCTTGACAGACCAGAATATATTTCAATGATGGTTAATATGGCCTATATTTTGTATTAGAAATGAAATTCACTAGTATTAGCCTGCCATGTTTACAAATCATCATGCCTATTTTTGATCCTAGTGATTGTAAAAATTGTGTAACTTGCAGCCTAGTAAACCCTGTTCTAATGCATCTGTCAACTAGCAATGCTAATTCTTACAATGCATCATATGATCTAGAAGTTAGATGATAGATTGCCACGTGCATTTCCTAGATCCTAGCCACAAGAAAAGCTAATTGGTCAATCAAACCTTTACATTCCCAGAGAAAATCTGAACATCAATGATCATTTCAGAACAAGAATACTTTCAGTGTTAAATAACATGATGCAGTGGTGAAGGACATCCAATTAATGTAATATTGGATAGTGTTAACAAGCACCTAAGAAGATCTGTGTATGTCATTAAACAAAGAACGGACTTGATTGGTCACATGACTTTGACATTTAATCATAATAAGGAAGAGAAAAATGGTTCAGTGATGTGGGCAGGATTGCAGGATCCTTTCTGTCATTGAATTAGATAAAAGAAAGGTTGAAAGCTATTTCAACAAAGGGTGTCTAAAAGGGTCTAATGGAGCCACCAATTAGTACCAGGCATGTTAAAGGCTCAAACCTAAGGAAAATACCCTATAAACTAGTCTACCAATCAACAACTGGTTAAGATAGTGGAAGGTCATGCGGACACTACCTATCCTCCCTGGATAAGGGCATCTTCTCCAGATCATAAGCTTATATTCTAAGAAAAATTAAGGAAAAATGAAAGGAGAAAAGGAAGGAGGGGGTAAGAAAGTTGATCATGCTTGCCACTGCTGTTCATTCACTTGGCCACTCCATCCACCTGATCTCCTTGGTATTTGAACCTACACGAATACAAGAGAGAGAGAGAGAGGAAGAAGGAGAGGGAGAGGAGGGTGTGGGGGATGGTCTCTCTTTGCTTAGAGTTAGATATAATATGGCCCGTTACAAAGAGGCAGGTTGATCAGCTAAGCACTATGGCTAGGAGAACTGTTTTCGGGGTTAAATATGGTAAAACAGCATTCCTTGTAACAGTTGCCCCATCTTCAAACTTTTAAGCATGGATATCACTCTCAATGGCCTACTGAGGATACTCTGGCTGTGGTGCTTCTTACTGTCACTAGATGCATTCCAAAGGAGCACAATCAATGCTATGCATCAGTTCAAGAAGTCTGTGGTATCTAAGCTTAATGGCTAGACGCATGCATCAAAGTCAAATTAGTTTCCGCTTCTTGTGATTTATTGAAATTTAAGCTAATCTCTGAATGAAGTTTCTTGAAAAACTGGGTTCTATGGAATTTGTAGAGTTTTCTACGTACTATTCATTGATCCTGTAGATCTATCTGAACCAAACAGCTAGATATTGTCAATGTCTAAAACATACATGATAAAGTCGGCTGTGGCCCTACCAAGCTCATCCATTCTTCTGTCCAACCAAAATTTCTTTCACAAGCCCCATTATCTTGCAATGGCTCTTATCATCTCCTATTTAGTCATAGGTTTCCACATATTGCAGTTACATCTCATCTGCTGCCAAGACTAGACCATAACCAATATCGTGTATAACTTGGTAGTTTCTGTGTGCTACTTCTCATGGACTGGTGCCATCAGCGGCTGAAGGCATTCCATGATGAGATTTCATGCCCAAGTTAATTAATAAATAGAATGCATGTATGCCAGCAAACAGAGCAGTGAGCACTATATCCAACGCTATTATTGTTTAGACAAATGGCCATGTGAGATGACAGTTAAGCAATCAAGTTGAAACACAAGCGAATGGTCAAACATTTGTTTAAGACCACTTGTTCCTTCCATGTAAACTCGAAGTTTTTACAAGCTCTTTGCATCTGTGAGCTTGAAGTTTTCAGGAATGCTAACTTCACTTAAAAGCAAGTTCAAAGGCATGCAAATCAAAGAGAATAATGCTGTGTTGTCATCTACTAGCAATGCAATTGTGTGGTTTTCTGTATGTATATTTGAAGCATCGATACAAGAGCATATGTCAACGATCGAATGGCAGATATTCAATAGAAATTAAACATGAATGGCAGGATTCGAATGCCCATCTACAAAGAAGAGAGAGGCAACTCACGCCGTCAGATGCAAGAACGACAAACTGGTCCCTTTCCGTGAGCGTCCAGTGGAAGAACTCCGGCACGGAAATCACTCCATAATCCTTCAAGCAGAAATCCCCAAAAGCTCTAGCCATAGCCAGACCAGGAGCGTCGTCAAATGGCAGCCATACCCTCGGCACCCCGGGCTCATCCTGCAGCGCAAACACCCTGCCCCTGCACCGTTTGATCCTCTCGGCTTCTCCTGCAGCAGATGGACCGGCAGCAAAAGTTGGCACACAGCAGAATCTAACAAAATTCAAGTCAACCAAGGAGAGGAAAAGAAATGGATTTCATACTTGGGAGATCAGGCTTGAGGTCGACCGTCAATTGCACAGCGACAATGGAGCCACTGCTGTCATCCTTGGACCCCAAGACCGCACGAGAATCGCCAATGTTGCCAATATAAAGCTTGGAGCCCTAAACATACCAAGCCAAGAACCTCAGGGTATCAGGAGGGAGGGAGGGGAGGTAGGGTTGAAGAAGGTTAAGATGTGGGGTAGAGTGGAACGCACCAGCTTGAGCAGGGTGACGGCGGTGGTGCCGCTGCAGAAGCAATCGAGAGTGGGGTGGGAACGGAGGTCTTTGTCCACGGCTTTGTACGACCTCACGAACGCCTCTCTCCAAGCTGAGAGCAACAACTGCTCCTCCGCCTCCTCGTGTTCCTTCCCCGCCTCCGCATCGCCGGCAGGAGCCAGAGGAGCGCGCCTCCTCCCGAGACATCCGAGTCCCGTGCGGCGGGCGGCGGCGCCGCCGAGGGGAAGAGAGTAGAGGAGCCTAAGAGGGAGGGCATTCCGGACCTTGCGCGCCACGAGGTGGCCCAGCGGACCGTGGCCGTCGAACACACCGCAGAGGACGCCGCCTTCCACGCCGAAATCCTTCATCGACGAATCAATCAATCAACGATACTTCAAAAAAAGAGAAAACGAACAAAGATAGCAGTGGAGGAAGAGAAGGGAAGGAGTAATGGAAGGGCTTTGGTCGTTGTTTCTTACTTCCCAAAGGATCATGGCATCCTGGTTGATGCCCTTGCGGCCCTGCTGGGTGTAGATGGAGGAGGTGCTGCTCCTGCCCTCGTTCGAGAAGATCCTACCCGGCACCAAATACAGCTGGTCCTCCCGCAGCAACTTCGACCAATTGCTCCCTCCTCTCCACCAGCCGGCGCCGTTCCTCCTCCTCCTAGCCGCGACGGAAGTACCGGTGTCGCTAGTGGCGGTGGCCACGGTAGTCTGGCAGTTCCCCATCAGGAGCCCCAATGCCACCACATCTAACACTGGCACAAGGAAGAATGAGAGAGAGAGAGAGAGAGAGAGAGAGAGAGAGAGAGAGAGACGCCTTCCTCCTTCCCCGCTGGTCCCCCGATATAAATAAATAGGGGAGGGAAAACAGAAAGAAAAGGAGAGGAGAGAAGGGAATGAGTAAAAGGGAGGAGAAGAAGAAAGGGTAGTCTTTTGTTTGTTTCCCTGGGGGCGGTGGGCTGCGGGTTATCTCAGTGAAGATGAGAGCGGACTGGGGGCCGTACAGGAGAAGAGACGACTTTGGGGTAGAGGAGACGAAACAAACAGAGGAGCATGCAGACGAAAACATTAACTGCACCGATGCCAACAACAGCGATACGTTGAAACCAATGGAGTGCGAGGGCTAGAGAGAGAGAATCATCTAGTGGGACGACTTCGACCAAGGGAGCAGGAATGGCGGATGCTGTTACTCTTTACCATATTATTTTCTGAGGAAAAAAAAAAAAAAAGCATCATGTTGGAGACCACAGCGCTCTGTTTGTCTGTTTCTTTGCTATTTTTTTCTTTTTTAAACTTCCCCTTGTGACCGGGTCGGACTGGCCATGTTGGTATTTAAATCTCTGCTACAACTACCGCAAAGTAAAAAATAGTCCAGAAAAGCATAATGCATATCTTTCCAGAAGGCAGGGGTGGATTATTTCTTTAACAGAGGAGATCGGACCGGATAAGGAGCGATACGGGGATGGGAGAACATGAAGCAGGGGCAGAAGCGAAAGAACTTGGTTTGAACGTGGACAACGACTCGGGGTGGTTGTGACAGCTCGACTAGTAAATTATCGTTCTAATTCAGCGGGAAGAGGTATAGTCATTGAATGAATTGGATATGAAGGGGAGACTTCATATTTTATTTCTTCAATGCTGCGAAAATTATGGACGTCTACGTTAGGTAGGTCGTTATGAGAACGAAATTTCGAAACAGTAAAGTCAATCAAGTTGCTGAGGATATTTGAGTGCATTCCTTTAAGGATGTTGAAAAAAAAAAAAAAATCAATCCACGAAAAAAAATCAAACCACGAACCTGGCTCGAACAACACCGTTTAGATCGGTTTATATTGACGTTTTCTAAAACTTGATTTGATGTCAGTTTGAGAAATGCTCGAATCTAAAAGAAATAAGTCTGATTTTAATTTTAATTTTTAAAAAACTAATTTAAATTGATCCGATCTATATATATATAGAAAAAGATAGACTATACCCAAGTTTATCAGTTTTGGCATGGATCATAGAAGTCCATGAATGCGAAGGGGTGATATCAGGTGTGTATTTATTCTATAATATTTCTATTTATCATTATAAAATTTATATTTATTCTGAAGTATTTCTATTTATTCTGTTTTTGTTTATTTTAGACTCATTTATGTTTATCTAAAAAATATTTATATTTATTTTGAAGAGATTTATATTTATTTTATTTGAAATTTGTGTTTATCCAAGGTTGCTGTTTATTACGGGAAAGATGTAAAATGATGTTCCTCGGACCATTAACATAAACCTTCGGATGAGATAATTCACTTTACGTATCCCCTACAGTAAATAGTAATAATAGAGGATAAACATAAACTTTGGATGAAATAAAGATAAATCTCTTCACGATAAATATAAATCTTTCTAAAATAAATGCAAATAAGTTCAGAATAAATAGAAATAGAAAAAAAATAAACACTTCAGAATAAACATAAATTTTATAAATAAACAAAAATTGTAAAGATCCATGCAAGTGTGTATTTAGTCCTTAATTGCTTATTTGTTGCGAATATCTTGGATACTTATATAAGATCTAGAAATCCAAATAATATCTTTCAACTAGCCTTTTTGTGTAAGATTGTGAGTTGTAACAAATGGTATCAAAACTAATTGAATCTATAGCCTATGTGAACTAGAAGATACTGCAGCACAAATTCATTGGGTGGATCATTAAGCTTATAAACAAATACGAAGATGCTGGGATTTAAATGGAGAAAATATATAATTTGTATGAGCATATATTTAATCCTATATCAAATAAAAAAAATTAAATAATATCTTATGATTAGTTTTTTTAGATAAAGTCATGGATAATGACAGAAATGTTCCAGAAAAAATATAAACTCGACCACCAACCCTTGATATGCGTAGACTTCTGATCTATCTGTATTAATGATCTTTTTTATTTATAGTTTTTCAAGCCCATATAGATGAAAAAGTGCCCATCAACTTTTTTTTTTCTATATAAAAATCCGTACAGATCAGATGGCAGGAAACCTGACGAGATTTGGAATTAAATTAGATCAATCTAAGCTTTTATATATATATATATATGGATAATGACAGAAATGCTCCAGAAAAAATATAAACTCGACCACCAACCCTTGATATGTGTAGACTTCTGACCTATCTGTATTAATGATCTTTTTTATTTATAGTTTTTCAAGCCCATATAGATGAAAAAGTGCCCATCAACTTTTTTTTTTTCTATATAAAAATCCGTACAGATCAGATGGTAGGAAACCTGACGAGATTTGGAATTAAATTAGATCAATCTAAGCTTTTTTATATATATATATATATATATATATATTCAAACCAACAGACTTGGCCCATGTAAGTATGTATGTCAATTTTTTAATTTTTGAATTTTATCTTATACATAAAATGAAATATTTATGTTTAGACTTAGCATAGTTAGGGATGGTAATTGGGTGGGCTTGGATTGGATATGGATCGGATCAATGTGGATCGAATCAAAAAATTATCAACCTAAAATCTGATTTGTTTGTTAAACAGATCAAAAATTCAGATCTGAATCCCACTTATTTATTAAACAGATAATCTGATTCGATCCATGTAATCTGTTTATTAAACAAGTCAAATGAAGTTAAATGGGTTAAACATATTAACCAGATCAGTTAAATAGGTCAGAAATAGATTAAATAGATTAAATAGATCTTAAATAAATTAAATAGATTAAATGGGTTAAACATATTATTTGACTTAAGCTAATTTAAATATTAAATAAATTAAATATGTTAAATGGATTAGATATCTGAAATTCAAATTCGATCTAAATATTAAACAGGTTAAATAAGTTGATCTATTTATAATTCAAATAGTTTTAGCTTAAATCCAAATCTATTTATGATGGATCGAATATGGATTGGATTGATAGATCGAATTATATTTTGCTAGTTCTAAGCATAGCCCATCCAGTCTAATCCATTGAACATCAACTCTATATAATATTAAAGTTTTTTGTTTAGATGTGGTCCAACCCATTTAATCCAATCTACTGAATATTAACCAAATAAACTGAACCGAGCTTTTGGACCAACTCTAATTAATTTTTGATGACGACAGGTTTGATTTTGATTTTAAAAAATCAATTTAAATGAGTTTGTTTTTGCATTTAATACCAAATTGACGCAACTTGACTATCTGACCCACCCTTACACGCTATTCTCTCGGACAACTGGGCTATAAAGCACTTCCACTAAAATTGCTTATGCTTCACGTACAATCTCGAAAAATGCTTTGTGCACCACACGCATCATCCGTGATGATTGATCCATACATAAGGTCAAAAGAAAAAATTTTTTTTTTAAATACATATCCGGCCCACATGTGAGCCAACCACTATGAATGATACGCACTGCTCACGATGCACAAAACACTTCTCAACAATCTGAAGTCTTTAAACATAGAAGGTCCAGCAAGACGATCTTTATTGCAGGATAACGTAGAAAGGCATCCTCACCACCCAAGGACTCATTTGATTTACAATTTTTTTTAAAAAAAATAATTTTTTAAAAAATAATTTTTTGAAAGTATAATTTTGATATGTTTAATTAATCATAAAAAAATGATTCATAGCAAAGTGACTTATGTTTGATTGAATATCTATTTTTTTTAAAAAAAAATATAAAATATTTATTATATTCTTAATAGATATATATAAAATACTTATTATATTTTTAATATATATAAAACTAAATCTCTGTACTCTCAAATTTTATATAAATAATAATATTATATTTATATTAATATAAATATAATATTAATATATTATAATATAATATTAGATCATAATAATTTATTATTTTAATATAATACTAATATATATTTATATTATATTAATATTTTAATATAATAAATTTATTAATATAGATATAAATGTAATACTTAACATAATATTATATTAATATAAATATTAACATATTAATATAAATATTATATTAATAACAATAAAAATATTATATTAATAAAAATATTAAAATATTATAAATATTTATATTAATATTAATTTTATGATATATTAATATAAATATTAAAAATATATCATTATTTAGTATTTCATCCTAATCATCTATTGATATTTTGTAAAATTTCAGTTATATATTTTAAAAAAATATATTTATAAAAAAAATTATCAATTTTTATCTTACAAAAAATCTCAAAATTTATATTTTTCATAAATTTTTACTTTCCATAAAACATATGGAGTATCTTTTAATAATTTTTTTATTTTTTTTAAATTTTAATTAAATAATTTTTTTTTTATTTTTTAAAAATTATTTTTTTCTTCTCTACGGCACACGAAACAAACGAGTGCTGAGAAAACTTAGAGAAGTCTGAGATGTTCTCTGGGTTCTAACAGAAACAATTTTCCTTCTGAATCCAATTTTCGCATCTAACACATTGAGAAACAAGGGTCGGTCCAGTTACGTCAAATCAGTTGAATTATTTGGAGGATGTTAAAGGTGCCCAGGGCGTGGCTTCAGATAAAGAAGAAGAATAAGATATCAGGTGGCTTTGTTTTGCCGCACTCCGTTGGTACGTCCAAGTCACATTTACTTTCATTTCCACAAGGGACCTCTTGAATCTTGATTTGCAGAGTTTCCTCTGGTAATGTTTCGGTTGGCTTCCTTACTTCTACGTGCCAATACCCCCAACAGAAGTTCTCAAAGATGGGCAATGATTCTTGTTGCCGCAAGATTTTAATTGAAGTAGATATGATTGAGGATAGATATCGATTTGAAAATTAAAATATTATTTATATTAAAAATTTTTTAATAAATTTTTTTTGATACTTAAATCAGTTGAAGTTTAAAAACAATAAAAAAAAAAAAAAACATAAAAAAGATAGAAGAGACGAGTGCACAGAACATAGGGATGTTCTCTCTCTCTTTGGAATTAAGCTCACTTCAAAATTCTTCTCATTATCTCTCCGTATAGAGATGGAGTTGTAGGTCATTAGGTTAGATCACGATCCATCGAGCCGTTAGGATAGAAAATCTGCCCACTAGCCCACAAATCAGGATTGTTAATAGTGGATGGTACCTATATTCTGAGAGTTTGTTAGAAGATTTTAATTAGTTGTCCACGTGATAGAATAGGCTAGTGGCCTGAAATCGACACACAACCGAAGCTTCTTGTTAGATATATATGTATTGGTATCATCTGTGAGACCTCATCCCAAGTTTGTCGGCAAGATTCCAACTTTGCAGTCGGTAAGCATTCGAGCCAAAGGTCGGACGGAAGCTGATAAGAGCATTTTGTCCTGTCTCTCTATGGTGGTCTTAATGAGTCATCAACAAAAGTCATCGGCACTAGTCCGACCACTGAGTCAATGGTAGTGCATTGATGTCCTCGGCATATAGCCGAGGATAATGTCCATGAACAATCTAATAAAGTCATCTACTTCTTTATCAGGACATCCAAACGATGTTCGTCATTGGGAGTCTACCTTGGTATTTGTCTCAGACAAAGGAAGTAGCATTCCTCGAAAATAGTCCTCGACACTGTCCGAGCTAGTGAATCCAAGCTACTGGTGTTTTATATAAATCATCTTGTCGCTTCATAGTTTCTGCAAGTAAACTGATGCATCGCTTCATGGATTTCGATGCTGATCCGATGTGTCGCTTCGTAAATTGTGCCTTAATTATTAGTATGATTCGACATCGCATGGATTCTATCGCATCTATGAGGGATGAGTGGCTTGAGGCAGGTTATCATTTCGGCTTGGGAAGGCAGATTTTGACGGTTATGGCTTAACCAATTGGAGATTGTGTTAGATGGATATCCTAAAAGTCAATATGGTCGACACATTGTAATAAAGCTAGGATACAATTTTGTACTTAATACATTTATTTGATCAATAAAAGGATAAATTTATTTTTTATTCAAGTGTGATGTGTTCTTGAATCGCCCATGAAATTTATATTTCGATCCATATTCTCAAAGTATTGAGAATTAGAGACATATATTTAATTTCTAAATACTTCCGATCATAATATTATCATGAGGATGGTGATCGATCTGAATAAACTGGCATACAATCGCTTCCTTCAGGATAGATGAGTCTCTGGTCTACAGTGTAGAGACACTGAGCGACGAGTGTGGATAGTTATTAGAGAACAACTAGTACTGAGCGTGACCATATGAGAGATCACTTGAATTTCTACTCGATCATCAGTGATTGTCTCGATGTTGTAGTTATGTGAATAATCTTTTGATTTACGATGGTATGACTATTTGCAATGAGGCTGCTGAAGTTTGACTGACACATAAACATGATCTCAATGAGCCCTTATAGTGGATGTTGGCGATAATTGATCCACTGTAAGAGTAGGATGCACATCAAGATAAAATCTATCGATCTTGATAGAAAGGAGTAGTCCTATGAAATTTGAGAGGCTAAGTCCGAGAGTCTGTGCCACAATAGTATGATTGATATAAAAGAGTTTCTATAACGATCATAATTGGACTTGAGCTGATCGAATCTATCATATGACTGATGATGAGGTTTGATAATTTATCCATGACCTATCATCTAGTCGGAACTCACGATAGAATGACTGAATCACACGTGAACTATACCTTGAGATTTTTTTCGATTTTACTGGGTTGCTACTATATATTGCTAGGTGTCATTGATAGATTGTGAGAGCTCACTAGGATTGCTCAGGATTAACAATCTTTGATGAGTTAGAGTAGAATTATTTCGACTTATTAAAAAGAGTTTCAATGATATAATGATATAGATCATTGTATATCTCACTATTAGATAGAATCGAACTTACGGAGTCACACAACAAAGAGATTAGATTTAGAATAAATGATTGGACTTATGAAGTCTCAATTGGGTTTAGAAAAATTCTATTGGATTCAGAATAACCTTACTAGCACATGGTTAGATCCAATTTTCTGTTTATATTTGAATTTTTTATTTGATAAAATTAATTCAAATTTAATTATCTACTAATAACCTAAATAAATTAGATTCATTGGACTCCAATTATTGGGTGCCTAAAGTTTTAGATCAAATAAATTAAGGATTCAAATCCTTAATTAATTTTCTTGATAGTTTTGATTGGACGCCACTTGATTTGATCAAGTCGGGTGTGTCCACCCATTAGAGGGCGTGTGGATCCAGTATGGGGTGTCCCATGGGTGCAAAGTGGGGTGTATTTTTGTGAGTGCAAAGGCTCCAATAGTTGGTGTCTAATGGATTTCCTAAAAGGAGTCAAATAACTAAAGAAATAAAGATTCCTAATGCAAATAAGAGTTGTATTAAGTGGTTGTTTGATTTTGAATAGGATTCAAACCTTATTTCTATTTGAAGGAACTTTATCTAAGGTCTCTAGGCCCTTCAACTAGCAGCCCCATGCCCCCTCTTGGAAAGCCCACGCCCCCTTTTCTCTTCTCCCTCTTTTCTCCCTTGGAGTTCCAACATCCACCATATTGGATGTCCTTCATCCTTCATGCCCAAAGGGGTTTGGGCATTCTTCTTGTTTGCTGGTTGCTACTCTTTAATTGCTTCATAATCTAGGAAAGAAAAAGTAAGAGAAAAAGAGAGAAAAAAGATAAAAAAAAAAAGGATCAAAAAGTTGATTGTGATCCAGGCTTCGTTCAGATTCGTAAGCTGATTTTTCTTGGAGAAAAAAAATTAATTTCAAAGAGAACTGTTCCAGACTGATCCTGAGTGGATATCCATAGAGGCCAAGTACTTACATAGCTAAGAGAAAGTCTCTTCTTTTTTAGATCCAGATTTGAAGAAAAAAATTGCAAAATAGGTATGTGATTTGATCACATATTCAATTTCAGCATATATTTAATTTCAGCATATGAAGTAGATCCTAGTGGTTTATGTTTTATGCATGCATGATGTATATTAAAAGATATTTTAATCTTTTATTTCACTGTAATATTTAAAAAAATTTTTTTGAAAACATACATGCATGCCCCAACATTGAAATTCCAATAGTGGTATCAAAGCCTCGAATTTCATATGCATGAAATTGACATATATGTTTTGAAAAAAAATTTAAAATTTAATTTTTTCTTAATATATGAGATGTATAGATGAGTATTTTGAATCTAAAATTTATTTTAAATTTAATTTTAGAATATATAGTTGATATATGAAAGCATGCATAGATCTGAATTTTATTTTAGAACGATTTCTAGTTCATAATCATGTGACTTGTAGATGCATGTATGAATCTAAAATTTAATTTGACCTAATTCATGATTCATATATGAGATATATGATTGTATATTTAGATCACAAAATTATTTTCAATATGATTCATGATTTATATATGAGATATATGATATCATGTTAAGATCTGAATTTTTATTTAGATCTGAATTTTATATACATATATGAGATATATGTTTATGTGTTAAATCTGAAAATTAGTTTAATGATTTAAAATTTATTTTTTATATAAAAAATTTAGATCTAAAATTTAGTTTTAGAATCTAAAATTTGTGTTTATGCATGAGGATTTTGGTTATGAAAAAAATTAAAAATTAGATCATATAATTAGATTGCATCTAGAATTTTTAATTTAAACGTTATGAGTTTAATTTGATTAAGTAATTGATCAAACCGAATCAAGCATTGATTAGGATTAGATCAATTAAGTTATAGGATCAAGCAATTATTGTTGATCAAATTGATTGAATCCTATATGTAAAATCAATTAACCTAAGGACCTAATTTGGCTCGATGGCTTAAGCTTGATTCGCTTGAGCTAACTTATTTGGACTAATTGATCTATTGGTGTTTAAGGCAAGTAATTGAGAGGTGGTTATTTAATTGATTTCGTTAGCTGATCTGATCAATTTATTAGTGTCTAAGGAAAGCAATGGGGGGATCCCAACTGATCTTTACTTATCTAACCAATTTAGAAGATTGAGTCTTGAATAAGATTGTTTGACATTTTAGTTTAGTCCATACCAATTAGATCGGCCATATGATGACTGATTAGATGAGATCTAAACCTAAATTTTTTCATAAATATTAAGTCCATAGGTCTTTCACCGATGTAGATATGCGGGCGTGCTACTGGTGTTGATTGTTCTCGATTGATTACAGTGGTTCAGTTGTACTAGAAACATACAAGCAATCTATTAGCAAAGAGTTGCTCCAGGATAAGGATGGGATTGGACCCAATAACTATTAGGTGAGAGACTCAATGATGGCCTTGCACCTGCTTGTGAATGGTGGGTCGGACTTAACTAAGGAGTATGATCAATAACTATTAGGTGAGCCCACATAACTTAGAGACTAAATCATTGCAACATGCTTAGAGAAGCATCTGGGCAAAGAGTTATCCACGCATCAGTGTGCATATTACCAATAACTGTTAGGTGAGGTACATAGCATCGGTGGGACTACAACACCCACAAGAAATCTATTTGCTGCATTAGGATTTTTGTTTTCCATCCAGAGAGTGGAGGGATCCAAAAAATTAATGAAAGTCATTATTTGCATATTAAAATTTCTAGAAGTAAATATAATTTTAAAGTACAAAAGTTTAACTTGAAGCTCTACTCTCGTAGTTAAACAATATCAGTCTTTAATTCTTTAGTCTACATCCTTGAATCTAATCGTTTGATTAAAACAAACTATAAAGACTGGCTAAGAAACCTCAGGATTGTCCTGATTTCTGAAAAACTAGATCATGTACTCGATCAAAAACCCTTAGTATTACCAAACTGTCCTACTGTTGAGCAAAGAGCTATTTATAAAAAGTAGATGGATGAAGACAGTCGGATCAAGTGCTATATGCTGGCATCCATGTCAAAAGAGTTGCAGAGCTAGCATGAGCATATACCCACTGTTAAAGCTATGATCACTCACCTACAAGGGTTGTATGGTGAGCAGAGCATACAGTGCACTTTGAAGTATCCAAGAGACTCTTCAATTTGAAGATGCATGAAGGACAGTCAGTCTATGAGCACTGTATGATAGTAATCAAGGACATTGAGAAGTTTGGGAAGCTCGGACTTGATATGCAAAAAAAACTGCAGATAGATTTGATCTTTCAATCCCTTACGAGTTCATATAATCAATTTATTATAAATTTTTATATGAACAAATTTGATTGTACTATACCCAAACTGATCAACATGTTGGTCACTATGAAAGGAACCTTGAAGAGTTCAAGGGGCACTGTTCTCACTATGGAGCAGATTTCTTCAATCAAGAAAAGTCTGGTTGGAAGAAGAAGATTAAATCCACTAAGAAGCAGAAGAAAGAGAGCAAGCCAAACAAGGATGTTCTAAACAAGGCTGAAGCAAAGAAAAAGTGTTTCCACTTGATGCTGAAGATTACTAGAGGAGAAACTATCCACTCTACCTTGAGAGCCTAAAGATCAAGAAGGGTGATAAACCTTCAGAAGGTATACTCGTGATTGAATCTAACCTTATGATTTTTTCTACTTCTAGTTGGGTATTAGATTCTGATTCGAGTGCTCAAATATATACCTCAATGCAGGGTCTAATAGAAAGTAGGAAGTTGAGGGAATGTGACATGATCTGTCGGATCGACAATGGAGCAAAAATTATTGTAAAAGCTGTTAGTACTTATCCTCTTCGATTATCATCGAATTTTAGATTAGATTTAAAAGACTGTTATTTTATTTCTGTAGCTAGTCAGAATTTAATTTTCGTATCTATGCTAGCACAAGAAGATTTTAAATTTAAATTCAATAAAGACTTTTATTTTATTTATTTATGAAATAAATTAGTTGCACGAGATCTTTTAATTGATAGTCTATATCATTTGCATGTTGATGCGAATGTAAATTTGAATGAGTAAATAGTGAATACCGTAGGTCAAAAGAGACCCAAAGATGAAATTAATCAGAAGTACTTGTGGCATCATAGACTAGACCATATTGGAGAGAACAGAATAAATAAACTAAAAAAGGATATGATCCTTGGCTCTTTTCATCTAGAGTCATATCTACCTTATGAATCTTATCTTCGAGAAAAAATGACCAAGTTACCCTTTGTAGGACATGGGGAAAGGGCCACTGAGTTACTTGTCCTGATACACACTGATGTGTATGGGCCATTTGATATGCAAATCAGAGGTGGTTACAACTATTTTATTATCTTTACTGATGATTTATCTAGGTATGGGTATGTATATTTTATGAAATACAAATCTAAAGCCTTTAAAAAGTTCAAAAAATTTAGAAATGAAGTAGAAAAATAAATAGACAAATCCATTAAGATTCTTCGATCTGATCGAAGAGGTGAATATCTTAGTCAAAAATTTTTAAAATATTTTAAAGATAATGGTATAGTCTCTCAATGGACTCCTTCTGAAACATCTCAGCTCAACGGGATATCTGAAAGAAAGAATAGGACCCTATTAGATATGATCAAATCTATGATGAGCTTTACTGATGTACCCTTATATCTTTGGGGATATGCCTTATTAACTGCCATTCACCTATTGAATAGGGTTCTATCAAAATCTGTTTCTACCATACTTTATGAGATATGGTATGGTAAGAAGTTAAGTCTAGATTATCTTAAGACTTAGGGATGTTCGGCCTATGTCAAAAGATAAATGGCTGATAAATTGGAGGATAGATCTGTAATAGCTTGTTTTATAGGGTATCCAAAAGAATCAATGAGATACTACTACTTTTTACAAGATCACAATGTGATTTTGAGTCAGAATGCTATATTCTTAAAAAAATAGTTTATCCAGGATGGTGGTAGTGGGAGGTTAGTTAAGCTTGAAGAGATTTCTGAAGAATAAAGAGCTATAGATCCTCAGAAACTCATTATTCATGAGCCAGTAGTTGACGTTCTTCAACCACCTCGTAGATCTAGCAGGATCTCCCGACCTCTTGAAAGGACATAGGTATGCTTACAGAGAAAGTAAAGAAAATATTCCTTATAGGAGATAAGGGTCATGGTGATGATCCTAATTCCTTTGATGAAGTGACGTCTGACATCGATTTTGAAAAATAATTAGATGAAATGAAGTCAAAAATTGACTTGACGTATTCGAATCAAGTATGGACCTTAGTAGATCCACTTAAGGGTATAGTGTCCATTGGGTGTAAATGGATCTACAAAAAGAAAAAAAGTATCGATAGCAAGGTAGAGACCTATAAAGCTAGGCTTGTGGCAAAATGCTATAGTCAGTGTGAGGGTATTGACTATCAAAAAATCTTTTCACTTGTAGTCATGCTGAAATCCATCCACACTCTGCTTGTTATTGTAGCTTATTTTGATTATAAGATCTGATAGATGGATGTGAAAACTACTTTTCTGAATGGATATCTTGAGAAAGATATCTATATGGAGTAGTCTTTAGGTTTCACATCTGGTGATGGTGATCACAGAGTTTGTAAGCTGCAAAAGTCTATATACGGATTAAAGCAAGCTTCTCGAAGTTGGAATCCTCATTTTGATGATGCGATCAAATCGTTTGACTTCATCAAGAATGAAGAGAAACCTTATGTATACAAAAGGGTCAGTGGGAGCATAATAACATTCTTCGTATTGTACATGGATGATATTCTCTTCATTAAAAATGATATTCCTATGTTGATCATGATCAAAAGATGGTTGTCTAAGAAATTCTCCATGAAAGACCTAGGGAAAGCATCATATATTCTTGGAATAAAGGTCTATAGAGATAGATCTAAAAAAATGCTAGGCTTGTCACAAAAGCTGTACATAGAGAAAGTGCTAAAGAGGTTCAGCATAAAAAACTCTAAAAGAGGACTTTTACCTCTTAGGCATGGTATTCATCTTTTCAAGACAGTGTCCGACCACGTCTGAGGAAGTTCAGCGCATGAGTAAGATTTTTTATGTCTCAATTGTAGGGAGCTTCATGTATGTCATCCTGTGTACTCGATCTGATATTGTCCTTACTGTGAGTGTCACGAGCAGGTATCAGTCGAATCTAGATGAAGAGCACTAGATAGCTATGAAGAACATCTTTTAAGTACTTGAGAAAAACTAAGGATTTGTTCTTGATCTTTGGAGGAAGTTTTGAGTTACGAGTCGAAGGATATACTGATTCAGCCTTTATGTCTGATCCTAATAATAGAAAATCTACATCTGGATATCTGTTCGTATGCAATAGTGGCACAGTTAGCTGGAAGAGTTTCAAGCAACCAATCATAGCAGATTTGACCATAGAGGCTGAATATGTCGCTACTTCGGATGCTGCAAAGGAAGGCTTCTGGTTCAAAAAATTTATTACGAACTTGGAGTTATGACATCAGATACCATACCACTTTACTATGACAACAGTGGAGCTATAGCACTTGCTAAGGAGCCAAGATCTCATCAGAAATCAAAGTATATCAAATGACGGTATCATATCTGTTATGCAAGGTTCCAGCAAACATTTGGTGAAACCCAGGGAGAGATTGGTAGCCGAAGAGGACTCGATAAGACTCTGGGAGAGAATGGTAGCTGAGGAGGTTCGGTGATATAGCCGAAGAAGACTCGATGAGACTTTAGAAAAGTATGGTAGTCGAGGAGGTTTGGTGAGACTCTGGCTGGGGTTGGTAGTCGATGGTGGTTGATGTATTGACAACAATTATGAAGGTCGATAAGAAGGGTCGACTGGTGCTTGGTTGGTAAGATTAAATGGGTCTAACCATCCAGTCTACCGATTGAGGATGATCTAGCTTGATACGGATCAACTCAGGTGTGAAGCTCCTGTGCCTAGTGGATAAAGGCTAATAAATTCTGCCTCTCAATGGACATTTGCCTTTTGAAAAGTTGGTTAGAGGCTACGGTCCTAACAATTGGTATCAGAGCATGGGTTGTGTGGAGAAAGAAGGAGACTCCAGAAGTTAAAGATCTTCAAAAGCTAAAATTTCAGCAAAGATCCTGTCAAGGTATTTCTCAAATCCCTTCGAGTTTTGTTGTGTTTTTGATTTGGATCCAGCCATGGGAAGCAACATGAAGGTTGATTTTGAGAAGTTTGATGAAAAAAAAATTTTTCATGTGAAAAGTTTGGGTAAAAGATTTTTGGTTCAAGCAGATCTGGATTAGACATTGGAGGAGAAGTCTGAAGGGATGACGGATCATCAATGGAGGTCCCTAGAGAAGAAGGCTTGTTCTGTGATTAGAGGATGTTAGCGGATGTGGCACTTATTCTGTGTTAGAGGAGAGGACCCCAAAAGCTTGTGGTCGGAAGTTGCACACATGTATATAGGAAAAATATATGTAACAAGCTAATGTTGAAGAAGAGATTATACAGCCTTCAGATGCCGAAAGGTGAAGATGTCTTGGGTCACATCCAGAAACTCGATCAGATGTGCAATGAGTTACTGAACATTGGGGGTGAAGATGGAGGAGGAAGATAAGTCGTTGCTACTGCTATGCTCATAGCCCCTTTCCTATGATCCATTGGTGATGAAACTGCTCTATGGCAAGGAGACCTTGGAGTATGAAGACATGGTCTCGGTGCTATGGTCCAATGAACCGTGAGGGAAATTGACCAAGGAAGGTGCTCCCCAGGAGGGCTTGGCCATGCGGAAGAGATTTGGAAAAGAAAAGGAAAGAGGCAAGTCAAGAGGACGGTCAAAATCTCGGAAGAGCAGGAGCAAGAAAGAAGTTAGGTGCTACAAGTGCAACGAGATCAGACACTTCAAACGATATTGCCCGCAGTAAGAACAAAAGGGAGATAAGGAAGGATTTGATGCATTGAGTATGGTGGCTGATAGTGAGATGGAGGATGACTTCTTGGTAGTATCAGATGTATTGGATTTATGATCTAGAAGCCAATTGTTGACTGACACATTATGTAATTCTTGGGCCTATACTTGTACTTATAATTTTTTATTATCAATAAAGGTTTTTTCTTTTCAATCATGTTTATGTGTCCATGATTTGTCTTAAAATTAACAAGATAATTTTTGTATATTCTTAACAAGTTAAAAATTTGAGACATACATTAATTAGTGATTAATTTCTACATGCTCCTGATCAAAGTATCATCACAGAGGATAGTGATCAATCCATTTGAGATCGGTGCACGGTTCACCTCCCTTGTGGAAGATGAGTCTCAGGTCTGCAGTATGGAGACACTGGGGTGAAGGTGCAGGTGGTTGTTAGAGAATAACTACACTGAGCGTGATCAACACGAAAATCATATGGATGTCTACTCACTCGTCAGTGATCTTCTCGATGCTGCAGTGGTGTGAGTGATCTTTTGACCTGTGGTGTCATTGGCTATTCACAGTGAAGCTACTAAGTTTGATTGCACATTCTCTTGGTTTCTAGCCATTTGGATCCTTACTGTGTATATTGGCTTTAGTAGGTTCAAGTTTGCTATTTGGAGTAGGATGCATCTAGATGGGATCTATCGATTTTGGAAGAAAATGAGAAGTCCTATGTGATTTATGAGATTGAGTTTAGAAAGTCTTTGACCAAAATAAGTGTGAAAACTGAAAAAAACTTTTTACGGGATTCACAAATAAATGTGAGTCGAGCTAATCTAGCATATGACTGACGATGGGGTTTGACGAGCTCTCCATGATCTCCGTCAAGTCGGGACTCACGATAGAAGACTGAATCATACGATAACTGCATCTAAGAGTTCATATTTTTATTCTATTAGATTGCACTACATACTTCTAGATGTCACTGATGGATTGTAAGATTCATCGGACGTCATCTTGATGATCAATGGCCCTCAAAGGTAGAATTGAAAATATTTCAATCCATCAAAAAGAGTTTGATGATGATATTGTGATAGAGAGATAATATATCTCACTACCAGATAGAATGAAACCTATGGGGTCACACATTAAGAGATTTAATCTCAAATTTATCATTGAGCTTATGAAGTTCCAATTGGGTTACGATTTATTGAAATCCTATTAGGTTTATGAGAATCATGCTGTACACGGTTAAACTTAATTCTTCTTGAGACTTTGATTTGATCAAGTCCATAGCCTTGAACTAACTAAATTTATTTGATTTAATTGGACTCTTAATTGTGAGTCCAAAAGGATTTGATTAAGTCAATTAGTTGGCATAATTATCTAACATTATCTCTTCTTTATCTCCTAATTATCTCTAAGTATGCATGGAATAGATGAAGAATATGTGTGCATCTTTTTCTTTTTGAAAATTATTGGGCATATATCCTAGAGGGGCCCACCCCTCTTATGTGTCATGGCATGGAGGAGAGAGAGTGGGGTCCATGCCCCATCTCTTTTGGCTAGAGATCCCTTTGTGGGGCGCCAAGAGTTGGTGCCCCAACCACCTGACATGTATTCTATGGATGCCTGTTGTACATACTTAAAAATTAATTAATTATTATTTATATCTGATTTTATTTGGTAAATCAGATTTAAATGAAAGAATTTTATGAGATAAGAATCTACCTTTTTAAGTTGATTGGGTTCCTAATATGTGTCAGGGTAGTGTCTATATATAAAGGGTGGTCTCTAGGGTTTCAAGAATGAATTTTTATCAACAAAACTCTCTCTCTCCATCTCCATGCCTCCTCTCATCATTTTCTTCTTTTTACATCCAAAATTGGGTGCTCTCTCTTCCACATGCTAGAAGAAGTTCTGGTGACTTAGAGATCAAGGATCGAGGAGAAGAAGAAGAAGGCTGCAGATCAAGGAGTTGATCTCGCAGTTAAGATCAAAGGAGTTGATCAAAGTCTTCAAGGTCAAGTTTTTCTTGAGAAGAAGAATCTCATACGAGAAAAAAAATTCAGATCGATCCGATGGATATCCGTAGAGGTCGGACATGTGTGCTCAACCTTCTACAATCCGAGATCATCAATGGTGAATTTTTACCCAGCAAAGATAATAGATCTATCTCATAATTTTTTTAAATTTTAGATTGATATATATGTATTTTTTGAGCTTGGATAGGTTTAGATCTGGTATTTGCATGTGGGGTTAAAGGGTTTAACCTATTTATTTTTGCTGCCTGTTTTTCAAAGTTTTAAAATTACACATGCTGCCTACCAATTTTCTAACAGTGGTATCAGAGCCACAGATTTTGAAAAACACATATGATCTGATTTTTAGATTAGATCTAAAAATTTTAATGATTTAAAATCTAATTTTGTGCTGATATAAGATTATCCTGGTATAGGTTTACCTCCTATATTGCAAAGGTTGTCCTAGTACAAGATTGATCGATTTTGAAAAATTATTTTCAAATAATTAAATCAAATCTTTTAGATCTAAAAATTAATATATGATATATTTATTTTATTTAGATCTGAAATTAGAATGTTAAAAGCTTCACATCAAACTGATATAAGGTTGTCTGATATAGGTTTACCCCCTATATTGTAAAGATTGTCCTAGTTTGATGTAAATCAATTTTTGAAAAGATATTTTTAAAATATTTTATCATTATTTTAGATTAATTTTATATATTTTGATATGTGTAAATTTAGTTTTAGATCTAAAATTAATATATTGTGATGCATATTGATTTAGATCTGAAACTACATATATTCGATATATGAAACTAGGTTTAGATCTGAAACAGTTTCAAGATCATAAGCCATTAATTGCATGAATGAAAATATAATCTAAAAATTATTTTTTAGATCTAAATTATATTTTTGCATGTGGGTATGGTTGAACAAATTAGGTCTAAGTGAACAAACTAAATTAGGTCTAATTGATTAGATCAGGCTAGAACCATCTTTCGATTTTGAGCAGTTGATTGAACCTAATCGATGGATGATTAGGATTAGATCAAAGAGGCTCAAATTCAACTTTAGTTGTAGTTGGTTGCATCGATTCATATTTTGATGTGAGTTGATTGACTTAAGACGAATTTGGCTCAGTGGTTTGGGTCCGTTTCAATAGATTAATCTAATCGATTCTAATCGATCAATTTGTGTCTAAAGTAAGTATTTAGATGGTGGTTATTTAATTGATTTTATTATCTGATTGATCAATTTTGATTGTGTCTAAGAAAGCAACGGGGGATCCCCATGCATCTTAACTTATCTGCCATCTTGAGAGATTCAGTTTCTATTAGGTTACTTTTGACTCGAGTTCACCTTGCCAACTAGGATGGTTAACATATTGATGTGCTGACCTAATTTAATCAGTCAGATATTAGATCTGTTGATTTAGAAGAGATCTAAACTCTAAATCTTCTCATTAAATATTAAGTCTAGAGGTCTTCCATCATTGTAGAGATGCGGTATCCTTCTGAGTTGATCGTTCTGGCTGTTATCAGTGATTCATTGCATCGAAAAGGTACAACCACTCTATTGATATTTGATGTCCCGGGTAGAGATGGGGTTGGGCCCAATAATGTTAGGTGAGGATCCCAATGACGGCTTTGCATCCGCTGGTAAACGATGGGTCTGACTTAACTAAGGAATGTGCCAATAACTGTTAGGTGAGGCCATAGGACTTAGAGACCAAGCCCATTGCATCTTACTTAGTGAAGCAATGGACAAAGTATTCTACTCTTCGATCTGTACTCATCAATAACTGTTAGGTGAGATGTGTATAGATTAATGAACCGCAGTACCCACTTGAAATCAATTGCGTATAGTTTTTGTTTCTCCACCCGAGGAGTGTGGGAGATTTGAGAAAATAATGGAAGCCTTTGTTTATTTTTAAATTTTTAGAACAAATAATATTATAAGTATAAAATCTAACTAGAAACTATTCTCTCTGTAGATAACATATCGAGTTCAAATCTCTTAGCCTGAATCCTTGATACAAATAGGTTGACCAGCACCAATTACAAAGATGGCTCCAGAATTTGAGAATTATTCTTAATTTGAAAAACTCACCCATATTCTCGATCAGAAAGCACTTGCATTACCTGCTCATCCATCTGCTGATCAGCGAGCTGTACTTGAGAAGTAATGGACAAAGATAATAAGGCAAAGTGCTATATCTTAGCGTCCATGTCCAATGATCTTCAGTAGCAGTATGAAGATATGAGGCTGCCAAAAAGATGCTGATTTACTTGTAAGAGTTGTATGGTGAACAGAGTCGCATAGCTCGCTTTGAGGTCTTTTGGAGATTTTTAGAGCGAAGATGCATGATGGACAGGCCGTCAATGATCATTGTTTGACAATGATCAAGGAATAGAGGAGCTTCAGAAGCTTGGTATGAACATGGAAAGAAATTGCAGGTAGATCTGATCCTCCAGTCTCTTCTTAATTTATATGGGTAGTTCATCATGAACTACTATATAAATAAGATTGATGCTGCTTTGTCAGAGTTATTGAATATGTTGGTGACTGCAGAGGGCATCTTGAAAAGTTCAAGGAACCAGTTCTGGCTGTGGAGCGGGCTTCCTCCAAAAGAAGTCTTCTTTCAAGAAGAGGAAAAAGCCCGTAAAGAAGTAAAAAAATGAGGTCAAATCCAAAAAATAGGTTCCGAAGAAGGTCGATGATAAAAAAAATATTTTTATTGCAATGTCAAAGGCTACTGGAGAAGGAACTGTCCGGCCTACCTGGCGACTGTCAAGAGCATAAAGAAGGATGGACTATCTGAAGGTACATCTGAGTTGCTCGTTATTGAAACTAATCTAACAATTTTCTCTTCTTCTAGTTGGATTCTTGATTCTCATTTGTGCACTTCAATGCAGGATCTTGAAGAAATCAGGGGGCTGAGAGAAGGTGAGATCACTCTCCGAGTCGGCAATAGAGTAAGGATTGCTGCTGTGGCCGTCGGAACCTACCCTTTGCGACTACCATTAGGATTTAGTTTGCTTTTGAAAGACTGTTTCTATATACCTGTAGCCAGTAAAAATTTGATTTTTATCTCTATGCTGGCACAGGATAATTATACTTTTCATTTCAATAAAGTCGTATTCTATTTATTTTGGAAATAAACTTGTAGCACATGCTTTCTTGATTGATGGTCTTTACCATTCACATACAGATGCAAGTGTAAATATTAACGTGCAAATGTGAATAACATAGGGTCTAAGAGATCTAGAGATAGGATCAGCCAAAAGTATCTATGATATTTTAGGCTAGGCCATATTGAAGAAGACAGACTCATCAAACTAGAAAAAGATGGTCTTCTTGGATCATTGACTTTCGAGTCTTATCCAGTCTGTGAATCGTATCTTCAAAAAAAATGGTCAAGCTGTCTTTTGTAGGACAAGGAGAAAAGGCCACTGAGATATTAGCTCTGGTACATACTGACATGTGTAGTCTATTTGATGTACAAGCCAGGGGTTGCTATATCTACTTCATAATCTTTATTGATGATTATTTATGGTATGGGTTTATGTATCTGATACACTGAAAATCTAAAGCCTTTGAAATATTTATAGAATTCAAACATGAAGTAGAAAAATAAACCGAAAAACTCATAAAGGTTCTTCGATCAAATCGAGGAGAAAAATATCTTAGTGGAGAATTTCAGATCTATCTCAAGGACAATGGCATAGTCTCACAGTAGACACCTCCAAAGATGCCTCAACTCAATGGGATATCCGAAAGGAGGAATCAGACCCTATTAGATATGGTCCGATCCATGATGAGCTTTATAGACTTTCTTGATTTTCTCTGAGGACATGCTTTGCTTTCTGTGATTCATCTCTTGAATCGAGTTTCCTTAAATCCGTTCCTACCACACCATATGAATTATGGTATGGTAAAAAGCTAACTCTTGAGTACCTCAAGATTTAGAGATATCCGGCCCATATCAAGTGACAGCAGGCGGATAAGTTAGAGGCTAGGTCCTTTAGCACTTGTTTTACAGGGTATCCTAAAAAAATTATGAGATACTACTTCTATCTTTCTGAAGATCACAATGTAATTGTGAGCCGCCATGTCGTCTTCTTCAAAAAAGAGTTTATCCAAGATGGAGGTAGTGGGAGGAAGATTGAGTCGAAGAAAAATCTTTGAAGAGCATCAAGTCTAAGGATCTGAACCCAATAATAAGCCAATAGATATGATACCTCCTCCACCTCGTAAATCAAGTAGGGTCTCTCGTCCTCCTAAAAGATATTTGATATTCTTACAGAAGATTTAAAGGAAGTATTCTTTATGGGAGATAGGGACATTAGGAATGATCCCAAAAACTACGATGAGGCAATGTTAGATATAGACTTCGAGAAATGGATGGATGCGATGAAGTCAGAAATTGACTCCATGCATTCCAACCAGGTTTGGTCCTTAGTAGATCCACTTGAAGGTATTATACTTATTAGATGTAAATGAATTTACAAAAGGAAGATTGGGTCAGATGATAAAGTAAAGACCTATAAGGTAAGGCTAGTCGTGAAAGGTTATAGTCAACGCAAAGGCATCGACTATCATGAAATCTTTTTATCCGTAGCTATGCTGAAATCTATCTATACTCTACTTGCCATAGCAGTTTTTCATAATTATAAAATCTGACAGATAGATGTGAAGACCTTTTTAGATGGATATCTTGAGAAAGATATCTATATGGAACAGTTTCTGGGTTTCATGTCCAGTAATAGTGATCACAAGGTCTGCAAGCTGTAAAGGTCCATATATGGACTCAAGCAAGCATCTTAGAGTTGGAGCACTTGCTTCAATGATGTGATCAAAATATTTGATTTTATCAAAAATGAAGAGCCGTGTGTGTACAAAAAGATCAGTGGGAGTGCTGTCACATTCTTCGTATTGTACATGGATGACAGACATCCTCCTGATTAGGAATGATATTTCCATGCTGATGTCAGTCAAAGTATGATTGTCGAAAGAGTTCATCATGAAAGACTTAGGAGAAGCTTCTATATTCTAGGTATAAAGGTCTATAAAGATAGATCCAAGAGAATGATAGGACTCTCATAGCATATGTACATAGAGGAGATGCTGAAGAAGTTCAGCATGAAAAACTTCAAGAGGGATCTTTTGCCCCTGAGATATGGCATTCATCTCTCTAAGAAGATGTACCCTGACATACCTGAGGAGATCCAGTGCATGAGCAAGATCCCTTATGCTTCGGTAATAGGGAGTCTCATGTATGCCATGTTATGTAACGCCCTGATATAGCATTTGCCGTGAGTGTCACGAATAGATATCAGGCAAATCCAGATGAAGAACACTAGATTGCTGTTAAAAATATCTTTAAGTATTTAAGAAGGACTAAGGATTTGATGTTGGTCTTTGGTGGAGGATCGGAGTTGAAAGTTGAGGGATACATTGATTCAGACTTTATGTCTGATGTTGATGATAGAAAGTCTACATCAGGATGTATCTTCTTGTGTAATGGTGGTGCGGTTAGTTGAAAGAGTTTCAAGCAGTCGATCATTGTAGATTCGACCATAAAAGTCGAGCACATCGCCGCCTCTGAAGCTACTAAGGAAGCCTTTTGGTTTAAGAAGTTTGTTGCAGAGCTAGATGTGATGCCATCAGATGCCATTGCACTGCACTGCGACAACAACAGTGCTATAGCTCTCGCTAAGGAGCCCAGGTCTCACCAGAAGTCTAAGCACATAGAGCAGCGGTTTCACATCTTATGCGAATATCTCGAGAAGAAGTTTATCGAGATGTAGAGAGTCAACTCCATGCTGAATGTGGTGGACCCGTCGACTGAGCCTCTCAGCCAGCAGAAGATCGAAGCTCACCTTGAGTAGATGGGTCTTAGGTATATGGCTAATTGGCTTTAGGTCAAATGGGAGTTTGTTGGATTTGTGTCCTAGAAGCTAATTGTCGGCTGACACATTATGTAATTCTTGGACCTATACTTGTATTTGTAGTTTTTTATTATCAATAAAGGACTTTTTCTTTTCAATCATGTTTATGTGTCCATGATTTGTCTTAGAAATTAACAAAGATGATTTTTGTATATTCTTAAAGAGTTAAGAATTTAAGACATACATTAATTAGTGATTAATTTTTAAATATTTTTGATCAAAAGATCGTCATGGAGGACAGTGATCAATCCATTTGAGATCGATGCATGGTTCACCTTGCTTGTGGGTAGATGAGTCTCAGGTCTGTGATGTAGAGACATTGGAGTGAAGGTACAGATGGTTGTTAGAGAATAACTTGCATTGAGTGTGATCAACACGAGAACCACGTGGATGTCTACTTACTCATCAGTGGTCTTCTCGATACTGCAATAGTGTGAGTGGTCCTTTGACCTACGGTGTCATTAGCTATTCACAGCGAGGCTTCTGAGTTTGACTGTACATTCTTTTGGTCCTTAGCCATTTGGGTCCTTGCTGTGTATGTTGGCTTCAGTAGGTTCACGTTCGCTGTTTGGAGTAGGATGCACCTAGATGGGATCTATCAACCTTAGTAGACAAGGAGAAGTCCTATACAATTTGTGAGACTGAGTTCAGAAAGTCTTTAAACAAAGCAAGTGTGAATACTAGAAAAGAGTTTTCACGGGATTCACAAATGAACTCGAGTCAAGCTAATCTAGCATATGACTGACGATGGAGTCTGACGAGCTCTCTATGACCTCTGTCAAGTCGGAACTCATAATAGAAAGATTGAATCATACGATAACTGTACCTAGAGGATCATACTTTTATTCTACTGGATTGTCACTACATACTGCTAGGTGTCACTGGTGGATTGTGAAACTCATTGGGCGTCATCTTGATGACCGATAGCCCTCGAAGGGTAGAATTAAGAATATTCCAATCTATCAAAAAGAGTTTTGATGATATTGTGATAGAAACCATAATATATCTCACTACCAGATAGAATAGAGCCTATGGAATCACACATTAAGAAATTTAATCTTGAATTTATCAATTGAGCTTATGAAGTTCCAATTGGGTTAGGATTTATTGAAATCCTATTAGGTTTATGAGAAACATGCTAGCACATGGTTAAACCTAATTCTTCTCAAAACTTTGATTTGATCAAGTCCATAGCTTTGAACCTAACCTAAATTTATTTGGATTTAATTAGGCTCTTAATTGTGAGCCCAAGAAGATTTGATTAAGTCAATTGTTGGCATAATTATCCTAACATTATCTCTTCTTTATCTCCTAATTATCTCTAAGTATGTCTGTGGAATAGATGAAAGAATATATGGTACATCTTTTTCTTTTTAAAAATTATTGGGTGCCATATCCTAGAGGGGCCCACCCCTTTTTATGTGTCATGGTATGGAGGAGAGAGAGTGGGGTCGATGCCCTATCTCTTTTGGCTAGAGATCTCTTTGTGGGGTGCCAAGAGTTGGCGCTCCAATCACTTGACATATATTCCATGGATACCTGTTGTATGTACTTAAAAGGATTGATTAATTATCATTTATATCTTATTTTATTTGGCATAAATCAGATTTAAAAGGTAGAGAATTCTTATAAGATAAGAATCTATCTTTTTAAGTTGATTGGGTTCCTAATATGTGTCAGGACGGTGTCTATATATAAAGGGTGGTCTCTAGGGTTTCACAGAATAAATTTTTGATCAACAAAAACTCTCTCTCTCCATCTCCATGCCTCCTCTCATCATTTTCTTCCTTTTCATGTCCAAAAGTTGGGTGCTCTCTCTTCCACATGCCTAGAAGAAGTTCTGGTAACTTAGAGATCAAGGATCGAGGAGAAGAAGAAGGCTGCAGATCAAAGAGTTAATCTCACAGTTAAGGTCAAAGGAGTTGATCAAAATCTTCAAGGCCAAGGCTCTTCTTGAGAAGAAGAATTTTATATGAAAAGAAAAGTTCAAGATCGATCCCGGTGGATATCCGTAGAGGCTGAACACGTGTGCGGCTCAATCTTCTATGAATCTGAGATCATCAAAAGTGGTGAATTTCTACCTGTGCAAAGGTAATGAGATCTAATCTCATAAAATTTTTCTAAATTTCAGATTGATAATATGTGCTTTTCTAGGGCTTGGATAGGTTTAGATCTGGTATCTTGCATGTAGGGTTAAAAAATTTAATCCGATTTATTTTTTGCTGTCTGTTTTTAAAGTTTTGAAATCTACACATGCTGCCTACTTGATTTTCTAACAAGATGGTCATAGGCAAAATATAGATGTATGGATCCTGGATTCAGCTTGTTCGCATCACTACACCCTAAACCGATCTTGGTTCACTACATACACCAAGATGGATAAAGGGAGTATGACACTTGGAGATGATCACCCATGTCAAGTTGCCAGTATTGGGAGCATTCGGGTGAGGATGTTTGATGGGATGGTCCAGACGTTCACTAATGTGAAGCACGTCCCTGATCTGAAGAAGAATCTCGTGTCATTTGGTTACCTGAAGCAGAGTAGCTATAGCTTCAGCAGTTGTGTCAGCAGTGGGGTGTTGAGCATCTCAAATGGGGCCTTGGTAGTGATGAGAGGTAGGAGGATGGAGAATAATCTTTACAGGATGGAAGGATCTGTGGTGATCTAAGAATCTGATGCAATAGCAGTGGTGCAGGATCAGTAGGGGACTCACCGATTGTAGCACTACTACCTAGGCCACATGGGAGATCGTGGGATGAAGGAGCTGAGCAAGCATGGTCTGATTTCAGATCTGGATGGATGTATTTCAGAGGTGTGTGAGCCATGCCAGATGGAAAAGTAGAGGAGAGTATAGTTTGCTAGCAGTTCAGCCCGTAGTGCAGCCCCATTGGAATTAGTTCACACTGATGTGTGGGGATCGGCCCCAATTTCAGTCAGAAATAGAGTAAGATACTTCTTGACCTTTATATATGATTTTTAAAGAAAGATATGGGTCTATTTCATGAAGGAGAAATCAGAAGTCTTCATCAAATTTAAGGTATAGAAAACTGAGGTGGAGAAGGAGACAGATCGGAGTTTGAAGTGTTTGCAGTCCGACAATGGTGGGGAGTACACCAGCAAGGAGTTTCAGATTTTTTATGAGGAGTGTGGCATCAAAAGGTACTTCTCGATGAGAGGGACTCCTTAGCAAAATGGGGTGGCTGAGAGGATGAACAGAACCCTTATAGAAAAGGCACGGTGCATGAGGCTGCAGGCAGGGCTTCCTAAGGTGTTCTGGGTTGATATAATGGATGCAACCTATTATTTGGTGAATTAGTCATCTCACACTAAGTTAGATGGTGGTATTCTAGAGGAGAAGTAGTCTGAAAGAAAGATTGGGCTAAGCCATCTAAGGATGTTTGGATGCACGGTATTTGTGCACATTGGTACTGGTGAGCAAAGCAAATTGGATGCCAGGTCACGAAAGATGGTGTTCTTAAGATATTCATGAGGAGTTAAGGGATACCGGCTATGGGATGCCTTGGAGAAGAAGATTGTCATCAGTAGGGATATCATCTTTGATGAAAATTTAGTTCTCCAAAGATGAGATGGCATGGAGGAGCAGCAGGAGGTCCAGCAGGGCAGCGCTGGACAACTAACATCCTATTTTATTTTGCCACTTACAGGTGCATCGGGAGGACTTGGTATTCAGGTGGAGTACTTATCAAAAGTGTCTCCACAGATGGAGAGAGCTTAGATGGATGAAAGAAGCTAGGAAGTCCGGTAGGAGCAAATTGGACCCAGGACGGATATCGGGGTTGCACTACACAAACCAAAAAAGAATGTCAGGCAACCAGAACGATATGGCTTCAAAGAGATGGTATCATATGTCTTGGTGACAGCGAATGGAGATCCTTACACCTACGAAGAGGCTATAGAGAGCCAGGACAGAGGGAGGTGGGTCCATGCAATATCCGAGATGCAGTCTCTTTACAAGAATGAGACATGGTGATTGATGTAGTTGCCACGAGGGAAGAAACCCATTGGTTGTAAGTGGGTTTACTAATGCAAGGAGAGGCCTTCGGAGCAGGGAGGTATTAGGTACAAGGTGAGGCTAGTGGCTAAGGGATACTCCTAGAAGGAAGGCATCGATTTTAATAAGATTTTCTCTCCCATTGTCAGGTATACTTCCATCAAGATGCTGCTGAGCATTGTTGCAGCTCAGGACTTGGAGTTGGAGCAGATGAATGTCAAGATGGTGTTCCTTTATGAGCACCTAGAGGAGAGCATCTACATGGAGCAGCCACCTGAGTTTCAAAAGCCAAGAGCAGAAGGGAAGGTCTGTTTATTGCAGAAATTGCTGTACGAGCTGAAGCAGTCGTCGAGGCAATAGTACAAGTGGTTCAATTCTTATGTGAGGAGCATTGGGCTTTTCAGGTGTGAGTATGAATCTTGTGTTTATGTTAAATCTTTGAAGGATGGGTCTAGGATATTTCTACTCTTGTATATGGATGACATGCTTATAGCATGCAAGAATAGGAAGGTTGTGCAGGAACTGAAGGCAGCTTTGTCTTGAGAGTTTGAGATGAAGGATTTGGAGTCTGCGAGGAAGATCTTAGGCATGGAAATCTTTGGAGATCGAGCTAAGAGAGTGCTATATTTATCTCAGGGAGGTTACATCAAGAAGGTCTTGGAGAGGTTCGAGATGAAGGAAGCGAAACCGATGGAGCTGCCACTCATCGGACACTTTAGACTCTCGAAGATGATGTCACCATAGACTGAGGTGGAGGCTCAGGAGATGGAGAGAGTACCATATGCCTCTGGTGTGGGAAGCCTTATGTATGCCATGGTGTGTTGTAGGCCGGATAGTACCAGATCAGTAGGTTCATGGAGCAGCCTGGCAGGGAGCACTGATGAGCATTGAAGGAGATCTTCAGATACTTGACGGGTACTGTTGGTGTTGGTATTTGCTACGAACAGTGAGCAGATGCTGAGGGACTCTCCAATACATTCAAGGATGCTCGAAGGCTGATAGGAGGGTTCATGAATGTGGATTTTGATGGAGACGTGGACACTCGACGGTCGACGACAGATTTTGTATTTAGCCTATTTGGAGGTCTCGTTTCATCGAGATCATGCTTGCAATCCATCACGGCCTTATCTACAACTGAGGCAGAGTACATTGGTGTTACGGAGGCAGCAAAAGAAGCCCTATGGCTAAAGAATTTGGTGTTGGAAATGGGCCTCACACAGGAGGCCGTCAGGGTGTACTACGATAGTTAGAGTGCACTATTACTTGCACAGAACTCTGTCTACCATGCTAGGAAGAAGTACATTGATATCAGGTATCATCAGATCAGAGAGCTTGTGAAAGAAGGAGAGGTAGAGCTAGTAAAAGTCTACACCAAGGAGAATCCAACAGATGCACTGATGAAGGTACTTTCACGGGATAGCTTTCGAAAATATATGACACTGATATACTTGATGAATAGAATGGAGTTGGTTGAGGCCTTAGGGCACCAAGATGGAGATTGTTGGGCCTTATGTGGTGCTTCTAAGGATCAAGGGATCAAGACTAAGGTCAAGGTCCAAAGCCCATGAAGTGATCATGGGGTTTCTAGGGCTAGTTTGGGCCCTAGGATGAAAGACTGTCAGCCTTTCGGATCTTGAGGTCCAGAAATTTTGGACCTTGAGGGGCTAACTTATATTTGAGCTAAGATTGAGTCTAAAATTATAAGATTGGGTCAAGTCATGGGTGTACATGGATTTGGGTGAGCACAATCTTGTATTGAGTTAGCTAAGAGAGTTTTTGAGTTGGGTCACATTGACCCTCTATATAAACATATATTGTATTTGGACTCGATGGATCGAAAGAAATACAAAATTATTTTTTTCCTAACTTTCTCTCTCTTTCTTCCTCTCCCTCCCTAGTCTTCTCCACGTTCTAGAACCAAGAAACCTAGGGTTTCTTGAACGCCACCTCAAAAAGGAAAGAAAAGAGGTGCTAGAAACCAGCGCCCCCCTTTGTGCACACCCTTATTTTGAGCGCCCCCCCTCTTGGCTGCCCAAGAAGAGTTTCAGGTCTCATCTTTTATTTTTTGGAGGCTTCATCAAGAGTACTTCTAAATCCCAAAAGATGTATTTCAGATCTGGTAGAGAAGGGGTTCAGATCATAGAAAAAAATCTTGCTGGCAGGATTTACAAGGTTGCTGAAATCCTGAAGGCTATTTTTGTTTTGTTTGGTTGCTGGCCTTCAAGGACCTCCACGACCTGATCCTTGCTATTTTCTGATATCTATAATCTAGAGAAGTTGCTCCAATATGTGGTATCAGAGCGAAGTTGTAGGTTCGAAACCCGACAGGCCCCCAGAGTGTTAAAAAAAAATATCGCTGAGGAGAGAAATTATTGTGCAAGGTTCCAGCACACATTTGGTGAAATCCAGAAAAAGGTTGGTAGCCGAAGAGGACTCGGTGAGACTCTAAGAGAGAATGGTAGCTGAGGAGATTCGGTGATGTAGCTGAAGAGGACTTGATGAGACTCTAGAAGAGGATGGTAGTTGAGGAGGTTCGGTGAGACTCAGGTTAGGGTTGGTAGCCGAAGGTGGCTGATGTATTGACAATAATTATGAGAGTCGATAAGGAGGGTCGATTGGTGTCTGATTGGTAAGATTAAATGGGTCTAACCGCCTAGCTTGCTGATTGAGGGTGATCTAGCTTGATGCGCATCAACTTAGGTATGAAGCCCTTGTGCCTAGTGGATAAAGGCTAATAAACTCCGCCTCCCAATGGGCATTTGCCTTTTAAAAAGTTGGTTAGGGGCTATGGTCCTAACAATATCATATGTGACTACCTCAAAAATAAACATATTGAGATGCGAAGAGTAGATTCCATGAACAATATGGTAAACCCGCTAACAAAGCAATTGAGCCAGTCAAAAATGAAAGTTCACATTACGAGGATGGGACTTAGATTAGTGGCCAATTGGCTTTAGCCTAAGTGAGAGATTGTAAGATGAATGTTTTAGAAGTCAATGTAACCGACATATTGTAATAAAGTTAGGATATAATTTTATACTTAATACATTGATTTGATCAATAAAAGGATAAGTTTATTTTTCATTCAAATGTGATGTATCCTTGAATCATCTATAAAATTTATATTTCGATACACATTCTCAAAGTGTTGAGAATTAGAGACATATATTTAATTCTTAAATTCTCTCGATCATAGTATCATCATGAGGATGGTGATCGATCCGGATAGACCGACGCATAGATCGCTTTCTTCGGAGTAGATGAGTCTCTGATCTACAATGTAAAGACACTGAGCGATGAGTGCAGATAATTGTTAGAGAACAACTAGCACTGAGCGTGACCATATAAGAGATCACTTGGATTTCTACTCGATCGTCAGTGATTGTCTCGATGCTGTAGTTATGTGAATGATCTTTTGACTCGTGATGGTATGACTGCTCGCAGTGAGACTACTAAAATTTGACTGACATATAAACATGATCTCAATAAGTCCTTGTAGTGGATGTTGGCGACAGTTGGTCCACTATAAGAGTAGGGTGCGCATCAAGATGGAATCTATCAACCTTAATAGAAAAGAGTAGTCCTATGAAATTTGAAAGGCTAAATCTGAGAGTTTGTGGCCACAGCAGTGTGATTGATGAAAAAAATTTTTATAATGATCACAATTAGACTTGAGCTAATCGAATCTATCATATGACTGATGATGAGATTTGATGATTTATCTATGACATGCCATCTGTCGAGACTCACGATAGAGGGATTGAATCACACGTGAACTACACCTTGAGATTTTTTTTTGGTTCTACTAGGTTGCCACTAGATACTGCTAGGTGTCATTGATGGATTGTGAGAGCTTACTAGGATTGCTCAGGATCGACAATCCTTGATGAGTTAGAGTAAAATTATTTCGATTCATTAAAAAGAGTTTCAATGATACAACGATAGAGATCATTGTATATCTTGCTATCAGATAGAATTAAACCTATGAGATCACATAACAAAAGAATTAGATCTGAAATAAGTAATTGGACTTATGAAGTCTCAATTGGATTTAGAGAAATCCTATTGAGTTCAAGATAACCTTGCTAGTACATGATTGGATCCAATTTTTTTTTTTACATTTAAATTTTTTATTTGATAAGATTAATTCAAATTTAATTACCTGCTAATAACTTAAATGAATTAGATTCATTGAGCTCCAATTATTGGGTGCCTAAGATTTTGGATCAAATGAATTAAGGGTTCAAGTTCTTAATTAATTTTCTTGATAGTTTTGATTGGATACCACTTGATTTGATCAACTCGAGTGTGTCCACCCATTAGAGGGCTTGTGGATCCAGTATGGGGCATCCCATGGGTGCAAAGTGGGGTGTGTTTTTGTGGGTGGAAAGGCTCCAATAGTTGGCGCCTAATAAATTTCTTAAAGAGAGTCAAATAACTAAAAGAATAAGGATTCCTAATACAAGTAGGAGTTGTATTAAGTGGTTGTTTGATTTTGAATAGGATTCAAACTTTATGCTTATTTAAAGGAACCTTCTCTAAGGTCTCTAGGCACTTCAACCAGTAGCCCCACATCCCTTTTTGGAGAGCCCACGCCCCCTTTTCTCTTCTCCCTCTCTTTTCCCTTGGAGTTCCAACGTCCACCATAGTGGACGTCCTTCATCCTTCACACCCAAAGGGGTTTGGGCATTCCTCTTGTTGGCTGGTTTCTACTCCCTGATTGCTTCATAATCTAGGGAAGAAAAAGCAAGAGAAGTAGAGAAGAAAAAGATCAAGGAAAGGATCAAAGAGTTGATCACGATCCAGGCTTTGATAGATTCGCAGGCTGATTTTTTTTGGAGAAAAAAAATTAATTTCAAAGAGGGTTATTTTAGACTGATCCTGAGTGGATACCCATAGAGGTCGAATATTTGTACGGCTAAGAGAAAGCCTCTTCTTTTTCAGATTTAAATTTGAAGAAAGAAATTGTAAAATAGGAATGTGATTCGATCACATATTCAATTTCAGCATATATTCAATTTCAGTATATGAAGTAGATCCTAGTGGTTTATGTTTTATATATGCATGATGTAGATTAAAAGATATTTTAATCTTCTATTCCTCTGTAATATTAAAAAAAAAATTTAAAATATACATGCATGCCCCTACATTGAAATTTCAATAGGTTGGCACATGTTTGATGTCAATTGGCTCGATGCTATTTTGTGCAGATTGGTTTGCGTGGCCGAAATAGAGCAGTGGTGCATCAAAGAGTCGCTTGCTCGGGCGGCCTAGATTTGAGACACATGGCCAAAATTCAATGGCTTGGGGGTCTAGTCTGGACCATCGAGGGTCAATATATATAGGCATGTCCTCCTTCAGTTTCTACTCTCTGTTGCTAGTTTTCTTTATCAATCTTGCACTCATTCTGTCGAAAAGCTTTCTCTGCCATCTGTGTTCTTTCTTCCCTGGCTCCGACAGTCATTTTTTGATGAAGCCCCTATTTTTCTGGTTCTCTTTCTTCAAATTTTTTCCTGGTTGGTTCTTCTTCCCTCTCCTCGATTCCTCCTCGACTGTTTTCCTTTTCATTCTCTTTTGGTTCTCTTTTCCTTTGAAATGTCTTTCAATAGAGAGATCGGGGTGAAACTCATCGAGGCAGTTGGGTTCTTGGCTTCCTCCTCCCCAGTCCAAGTTCAAGGAGAGTCCTCAGACCATTATCGAGGTTGCCTCCAAATTAGGATGTCGAGATCCCAAACCGCATAGGCTGGATTGATAAACAATTAAATTAAGGCATTAGAGGCACATTATTTTATTTAATTACTCTTTATTTATTAAGAATTTGATACTCTCTAGTCTATTCTGTAGAAAATTAAGAGATTGGGCTCATACAAGTAAAAAGAACTTAATTTGGCTCAGATTCGAGTGAATCAGGCAACCGGCTCAAGGGCTAATCGAATTCGAGTGTGAACATGACTTATCCATGAAGGGATCAGATGCAAGCTCTCAAGATCAAAGGCCAGGAAGTAACCTCTCTAATCAAGGATTCAGATTAGAAAATAATCTTTCATCCAGATTCAAGTGTGAACACAAATAATCAATCAACGAAGAATAAGCAGAGCACTCCATCTACTGGCTCACATTGAAGGCATCATCCCAGAAACCCTAGAAGCAACTTGGCACCATATCCAAAGCTCTCAAGTGCTTCCCCAACTTAATTTTAGTGTGAAATTTTTCACATGAAGGAAAAGAAGGAAAGAAGTACCGCCCCAATCTCACGCCCCACCTCCTCTCCTCTATTTTTCATGCCATATCCCATATCCTTTCATGCTAAAATCTTTCTCATCAAAACTCCACGTGCCTCCTCTCAAAGTCCTCCTGCAAGATAACTCCTAACGCCCAAGATTTCATGCGGCTTATTTCTTCATGCTAAACCTTAGCAACCCACTCCCTCTTCTATAACTAAAGCCTCATGTTCTCCTTCTTTGATAGATTCTCAACACCCTAAAGCCTCTATCCTTTCCTCACATCCTCTCCCCCTCTTTTCTCAATGCCCAAGAAGTCTAGGGAAGGTCCTAACCCTAGCATTCCTCCTATCAAATTTAGGAGAGATCCTAATCCTAGTGCCATTACTCTTCTTCTTCATTATCTACATACTTCTATATACCTTTCTTTCTTGAAATTTTTAAACCAAGCCTTCCAGCCATCCTGCTACTATCTGCATGGAGGAAGACAAAGGATTCAAAGAGGCATACCTATCATCAGGCGTAGCTAGAAGATTTAACTGGAAAGTTAATTGTTTTGTATCACTTTTATCTTTCTTTTATGTATGTTTTATTAGATTAATAAAAAAAAATTATTGTAATTTTTTTCTCTTTATTAGTTTCTTTCAATCTATCATTTATTTTCTTTTTCATTTTTGAAATAATCTAACTAAGATCTCTGCGGATACGATCCTGACTCATCCTATCTACATAGTATTAAGTAGGATAATCTTGGTGCACTATGATGTGCATCAGATTTGATGCTGTTGCTGGAGATCTTGACGCGACTATTTTAAAAAAAATCAATATTTTTTCTTTATTTACTACTTTATTTTATTGCATGTTTATCTTATATGCTTGACTGCTTTACTGCTTTATATTTCTATTTGATTATTTTCTTCTTTTGCACTCTTGCTTTTCATACTTTATTTTATTGATTAGTAATTTAGCTTTTATTATTAATTAATTTATTTTAATTACTTAATTATTTTTTTATTTATTTTTTTAATTTTTTTTTATATTATTTTTCATGTATGATAGATTTACTACTTTCTAGTTAGATTACTTTATTTGCATTCATAATTTTTTTTTAATTTTCTATAGTCTAATGATTTATGACTTTTTATAGTTTAGAATAATTTACTTCTCTTAAAGTTATTTTGATTTTTTACTGTACTTGTAGGTTACCTAGTTGCCTTTTAATCTTAGCATAGTGTGTTTCTAATTTAGTTAGATTCTATAAATCTCTTCAAATTTAATTAACTTAATTAGAACCTATCTTTTATTCTTTTTGCTTTAAATAATCTAACATAAAAAGAAACAAAATATACATATCATAACACTTAACTAAAATAGAGAAATTAATTAAACCTTAAAAGTTTCTTACTTGTATTAAACATTCTTTCTTTTTGCATTGCATATTTTCATAAAATATCTTAAGAGTGTAACCCATAAACAACATAAGATGGAGATTTTATCATCCTCTCTTGGTCCATAAACCACTATTCTGCATTTGCATTAACCCAAGCCTTTAAATTAAAATTAACTAGACGTCAGCCCTTAAGGTACTCGAGCTCAATAGGACAAGTGACCCTAAAAGTTGAACTAAATCAGGCCTAGTTGTTCAGTTAGTGTCTGAAAAAGTGGTTCAGATACTGTCCTGAAGGAAGATGGTTATTTAATTGATTCTGTTTGCTGACCTAACCAACTTAGTTAGTATCTAAGAAAGAAAACGGAGGGACCCCCACCAACTTTACACTTACCTGGTCAGTTGGTTGGTTAGGTTCGTACTTGAAATGCTTGACAGCACACTTGGACCAGTTAGGAGTTATCTCGATCTAGGATAACCTCAGGATAGAGAGTTCACTTTGTGCTAATTTGATTGTAATTAATATCTAACCGTAACTAATTCTTCTCTCTTCTTAGCTTTAGGACTCCTTACGTTCTCTTTTTTAGAACTCTTTTCTCTCTTTCTTCTCTTTTTCTCCTTTTCTCTTCCAAAAAAAAAATTACTGAAATTAGAACTAGATTAGAATGAATGATTCAAACAAATCGAGTTAGGACCATGTACCCCAAGGATAATGAACCACCACAATAATTGAGGGAGTACTTTACTCCTCACCTTACACCTATTCTCCCTGCATCCAAGTACCACCTGTAGAGGCATCGCACTATGAGATTAAGTCCAGTATGATCCAAGAGCTTCCATCTTTCTATGGACTTAGTAATGAAGATCTGTACAAGCATCTGGATAAATATTTTAAGATTTGTTCAACTATCAAAATCCAAAATTTCTTGGATGATGCCCTTAGGTTAAAGCTATTCCCATTCTCTCTTAAGGATAAAGCCAAATATTGGCTAAACTCTTTAGACTCGATCACCATTTTGACCTCAGATCAACTTCAATAAGAATTCCTAAAGAAGTATTTTTCTATAGAAAAAACTAATCAAATTAAAAAATTCATAATCAATTTTTTTCAGATGGAAGGGGAGATGTTCGATGAGACATGGGAGAGGCTCAAAGACCTCATTCGAAAATATCCTCACCATGCCATTCCCAAATGGCAACTTGTCCAATACTTTTATGATGGTTTGTCAGAAAAGCTTAGATAAATAGTTGACTCGTGTTGTGCTGGGATGTTCATGCTTAAAAGTGAGCATGAGGCCTGATAGCTCTTTGAAACTCCAAGTGAGAATTCATTGCATTACATGTTTAGAGAAGCTCCCACATCGAGACTCAAAAAAAGTGGGTTGTATGAAGTGGGCCAATCGGTAGACATCCACAACAGGGTGGATAAAATATTCTCTCAAAAACTTGATCGATTATTGCAAGTCGGTTACACCACCTCTTCCCCATCAATGCAAGTATAAGATACTTATTTGATCTATTCGAGTCCCATCCATTTTGTAGGTAATTGTCCAATTGCATACCAATTTTCTGAGTTCATACACGAGCAAGTCCAGCAAGGTCAAACCCAACCAACTTGTAAACTAGAAAACGATCCATATTCAAACACATATAACCCCGACTGGAGAAACCACTCGAATTTTTTCTAGAGACTACAACCAAGGATTGGCCCTGCAACACGTAGACCCAACTATCAGAACCCTACATATAGGCAAGGACCATACTACCAAAATGCCCCTCAACCATCCACCACGGTCTATGACTCAGACTTTAAGGAGAAAGTCTTGAAAGCACTAAAACGAATAGAAGTCAACACTCAGACCCTTCACTCCCACATGCAATCCATCACTAAGCTAGAGACCCAAATCAGTCAACTAGCGACAGCATTTAGTAGAAGGGAAGGAGAAAAATTACCTAGCCAATCTGAGAGAAACCCGAGGGGACAATTCATGGTTGAAAGCTTCGATGCCCCCAAAATTTTTTCTGAACGCATCAAATCAGTCATGACTCTTAGAAATAAGAAGGTCATCGACACAATTAGTAAAATCAATAAGACCGACCCAGAAACATAAATCTCGATCATAACTCCCAAAGAAAGTATGCCTCATCAAACAGGCTAGCTCTGTCTTCCAACACGTTATCCCTCTAAAGCTTAAAGATCCAGGTACCCCTATCATTTTCTGCATTATAGGGGACTTTCACTTTAAGCAAGCTCTCTTGGATCTAGAGGTAAGTGTGAACCTTTTACCTGGCTTGGTATATGAACTCTTTGGGTTTGAAGAACTGAAACCCACATCGGTCACCTTGCAGTTAGCCAATAGATCAATTAAGACACCATATGGGATGCTCGAGGATGTTTTGATCAAGATAGATGAGTTTTATTTTTTGATTGATTTTTTAGTCCTTGATATGGAATTGAGTGGCAACCTGAGACAAATTCTCATTATCTTAGGCAGACCCTTCCTAGCTATGGCAAATGTGTGCATCAACTATAGGACAGGAGTCATAGATATATCATTTAAGAATAAGAAACTGAGACTGAATGTATTTGGTGTGTCTCAGGGTCCATCAACGAATAGTTGCTTCAGAATAGATACATTTGAAAATATCATAAAGGAAGCAACGTCAATGATTTTTGCACACGATTCTCTATACACTGATTTGGCACACTTTGGAGTGGATGACCAGATATAGAGGGAGATAGCAAAGAAGTAAATAGTCTAGTTGATACACCTTACACTAAAATCACTCCCCCATGAACAATTAAGTATGAGCCATTACCCACATTAGCCAGTACACCCACTGCTCCATCATTAGAATCATCATCTGTGCTCGAATTGAAGCCACTTTTGGTCATGCTCAAATACATGTTCTTAGGATCCAATGACATCCTTCCGATGATCATTGCATTAGATTTGACCCCGAATTAAAAAGCACAATTGATTGGTGTTTTGAAGGAACACAAAGAGGTTATCGATTGGTTTATTATCGATCTAAAGAGAATTGATCTCTCCATCTATATGTACCACATTCATTGTGAGGCAAATGCCAAACCCCACTGAGACATGTAGAAAAGATTGAACCCGAACATGCAAAAAGTAGTGAAGAAAGAGGTGGTAAAGTGATCAGATATTAGAATCATCTACCTCATATCCAACAGTAAATGGGTTAGCTCCACCTAAGTAGTACTTAAAAAATCAAGTATTACTATGGTGGAGAATGAAGAAGGTGAACTACTTTCTACTCACATACCATCTAGTTGATGAGTGTACATTGACTATAGAAAACTAAATGTTGTTACTAGGAAGGATCATTTTTCATTACCCTTTATCGATCAAATCTTAGAACGACTAGCGGGTCAATATTTTTTCTATTTTTTGGATGGTTATTTGGGATACAATCAAGTATCTGTATTCTCGGATGATCAAGAAAAGATCACTTTCACTTGCCCTTATGGCACCTTCGCTTTTCGATATATGCCATTTGGTCTCTACAATACACTTGCTACATTCAGCGGTGCATCCTGATCATTTTTTTTAGATATGGTGGATAAATACCTCGAAGTTTTTATAGATGATTTCTTCATATTTGAAATCACCTTTGAGGATTATCTCCATAACCCTTCAAAGTACTTAAGCATTGCATGAAGACAAATCTAATTTTAAGTTGAAAAAAGAGCCATTTCATAGTTCAAGAAGAAATTGTATTGAGACACATTATATCTGAAAAAGGGATTGAGATAGACAAAGTCAAAATTGAGGATATCTCAAAACTACCACCCCCCACCTTGGTTCGATAGTTACGATCCTTCTTAGGTCATGTCGGATTTTATAGATGCTTCATCAAATACTTTAGCAAGATCTCGAGACCATTGTGCAATCTGCTGGTTGAGGATATACCATTTATTTTTGATGAAGACTGTCTGTAAGCCTTCCACATGCTACGAATAGCCCTGATAATAGCACCTATAATGAAACCCCTGATTGGTCCCTCCCATTTGAGATCATGTGTGACGCTTTCGATTTCACAATAGAGACTGTCTTAGGTCAAAGAATCAACAAAGAGCCACATGTGATCTACTAGGTTAGCAAGACTCTGTCCGATGCCTAATTAAACTACACAACAAAAAAAGAGCTACTAGCGATAGTGTTCACCCTCGAAAAGGTTCGTTCATATCTGTTAGGGTCTAAGGTTTTAGCATATTCTGATCACATGACTCTGAAATATCTGCTCTCAAAAAAAGATATTAAATCACGATTGATCAGATGGATCCTTCTACTACAAGAATTTGATATAAACAATTGAGACAAGAAGGACATCGAAAATGTGGTAGCTGATCACATTTCTAAAATCTTAGTTGAACACATGATGGATACAGATGAGGTTAAGGAGACATTCCCTGACCAATAACTATTTGCAATCTCCTTTGATAAAACCCCATGGTCTGCCCATATCATTAACTACTTGGCAACAAGGCAAGTACCTTCCCATTGGATAAAATAGTTCTCATGGGTCAAACATTATTATTGGCAGGAATCCAAATTGTTCAAATATTATCCTGACTAATTTATTCGACGTTGTATCCCTGAGAGTGAGTATCAAAGTATACTTATCTTTTATCACTCTCATGCATACGGGGGATACTTTAGTGAGAAAAAAATGGCCACGAAAGTGCTACAAAGTAGGTTTTACTAGCCAACATTATTAAAGGATGCACACAAATTTTGCCATAAGTGCTTTACTGTCAGCAAACGGATCATATTTTTAGAAAAAATATGATGCCCCTATCCCCCATCTTAGTCATGAAAGTTTTTGATGTATGGAAAATTAATTTTATGGGACTCTTTTCTTCCTCTTACGGATACGAATACATCTTGGTTGTGGTAGATTACATATCTAAATGGGTAGAGACTATGGCAACTTGGACGAATGATCACAAGATAGTAATTAGATTCATTCAACAGAACATCATAAGCCGATTCGGTTGCTCAAGAACCATTATCAGTGATAGGGTGCACACTTCACGAATAGATACTTTGAAAGTTTAATGAAGAAATACTAAATCACTCATAAAGTTGCCACACCGTACCACCCCAAAGTAGTGGCCAAGTTGAAGTATTCAATGAGGAGATCAATCAAATTCTCAAGAAGATGGTTAGGTCAAATCGAAAAGATTGGTCTGGATGATTAGATGATTTATTATGGGCCTACCGCACCGCATATAAGACCTCGATAGGAATGTCTCCTTACCGGCTTGTTTTCTAAAAAGCCTGTCATTTGTTAGTAGAGCTAGAACACTGTACATTTTGGGCCATAAAGCAATTCGATTTCAACATGAAAGATGCGGATAGTAATAGAAGACTACAATGAACGAATTAAAAGAGCCGCACAATAAAGCATACGAAAGTTTACGAATATATAAGGCTGAACTAAGGCTTATTATGAAAAATGTATTTTACAAAAAATGTTCAAATCTAATCAACAAGTGTGGCTTTATAACTCGAGGTTGTAATATTCTCTGAAAGACTCCACTCATGCTGGGATGGACCGTACGTCGTAACTCGGGTATTTTCTTATAGAGCAATAGAAATCAAAGATCCTAAATACAAAAATACCTTCTAAGTGAATAGCCAACGATTAAAACATTATGTGGATGAAATCAAAGATGGTGAGTAAGTTGACTCGATTGATTTATGGAACGCAGTCTATATATGAAACTGAACACAGTCTAGCTAAAGACGTTAAACTTAGCACTTATTGGGAGGCAACCCAGCTTATGTATTTTTTTTTAATTTTTTTTTTCATTCCATAGGAATCCTTGAGAAAGATATTAACCAAGTTGGGGGGCACATCACATCTATGCCAACTAGAGTCAAGAACACACCACGCATAGCAATGAAAGATCTCTTACCCAACAATGAATGCATACATCAAACTCTGGTGGTATCCTTTCTTGTTATATTTTATTTTGGCTTTGTTATGCTTCTCTTCTTTCATTAGGGATAATAAAAATTAAGTTGGGAGGAGAAGAATAACTAATTTAATTGAGTCCTCAAGTATAGTCAAAAATCATTAATCTTGTATATCCAAATTTTGTCTTGATTTAAAGTTAATTAGGCATCCTAATCAATGAATATTTAATGATTTAGATAATTTTAGAGACACTAAGGGGCAAATTATTAAGAAAATATAATGAATGGTAGGTTTTAGATCAAGTCAAATTTTGGAGTGATTCTAGAACTCTTTTCTTATCTATCTCAATGAAGAATCTACTTCATGAGGATATGGATGGAAAAATCGAGATATGTAAAAATTCTCTTTATTTTTTTTAAAAAAAAATTTAGCATTGTCTCATTAAGTAATCGGGTCTCTTCATCTAAGTGCTGTGGCTCACGTCAAAAGGTGGGGATGTCAAGAATTCTGTTATAGAGTCAATCTCATCTCATAGCTTTTTTTAGACTCGAGTTAGTAAGTCTGAGGGATATTTTATACTTAAAACTCTAAAGTCAATTGGCTTGAGAGTCATTGATCGAAAGCTTGTTACAAGGATCAACTAAAAAGCTCAAGAGGCTAAGATATTGCACTAGACTCTTTTTAAAAAAATAAAAATAAATAAAAATAAAAATAAAAATAAAAAATCATAATAGTAGATAATAAAAAAACTAAATTATAAAAAGATAATAAATCTAGCTTACATCAAGTTAGAGGACTTAAAGAGTAGAGTGGAGAGTTGGTGAAAGAACATCTTCAATAATTTCTATGGCTAACACTCAATCACTTACTGAGTTGAATTAGTATTCTAATAAAATATCTTTTTAATGATCTAGTCAGATATCAACTGCCTTTAGGAGTGTGTAGGATAACTTTTAATTCAAGGATGAGTCAGTGCATATTGCTGATTTATCTATTTTACTCGAGGATGAGAAAAGTTCAAGCTAGGAGGTGTGATAAATACTTAAATTAAGTCAGACATATTATTTTATTTAATTACTCATTATTTATTAAAAATTTGATACTCTCTAGTTTATTTTGTAGAAAATTAAGAGAATGGGCCGATACAAGCAAAAAGAACTCAATTTGATATAGATTCAAGTGAACCAGGCAACTAGCTCAAGGGCTAATCAAATCCGAGTGTGAACATGATTTATTTATGAAGAGATCAGATATAAGCTCTCAAGATCAAAGACCAAGAAGTAACTTCTCTAATTAAGGGTCCAGATTAGAGGATAACATTTCATCCAGATCCAAGTGTAAACACAAATAATCAATCAATGGAGAATAAGCAGAGCACTCCATCTAATGGCTCACTTTGAAGGCATCACTCCAAAAAGCCTAGAAGCAACTTGGCATCACATCCAAAGCCCTTAAGTGCCACCTCAACCTAATTTTAGTGTGAAATTTTTCATGTGAAGGAAAAGAAGGAAAGAAGTGCTGCCCCAACTCAAGTCTCACACCCCACCTCCTCTCCTCTATTTTTCATGCCATATTCCACACCCTTTGGTGTTGAAACCTTTCTCATCAAAACTCCATGTGCCTCCTCTCAAAGTCCTCATGCAAAAGAACTCCTAACATCCAAGATTTCACGCAGCTTATTTCTTCATGCTAAACCCTAACAACCCACTCCCTCTTCTATAAATGAAGCCTCATGTTCTCCTCCTTTGATAGATTCTCAACACTCTAAAGCCTCCATCCTTTCCTCACATCCTCTCCATAGCCGCCATCCTTTCCCCCTCTCTTCTCTATACCCAAGAAGTCTAGGGGAGGTCCTAACCCTAGCATTTCTTCTATCAAATTTAGGAGAGATCCTAATCCTAATGCCACTATCCTTCTTTTTCATTATCTCCATACTTCCATCTATCTTTCTTTCTTAAAGTTTTTAGATCAAGCCTTCCAGCTATCCTGCCACTATCTGTACGGTGAAAGATGAAGGATTCAAGGAAGCACACCTACCATTGGGTGTAGCTAGAAGATTCAATTTGGAAGTTAATTATCTTGTATTACTTTATCTTTTCTTTTATGTATGCTTTATTAGATCAATAATTTTTTTTTATTGTAATTCTCTTTTTTCTTTATTAGTTTTTTTCAATCTATCATTTATTTTTTTTATTTTTGAAATAATTTAACTAAGATCTCTACAGATACGATCCTGACTCACCTTATCTATATAGTGGTGAATAGGATAATTTTGGTGTGCTACGATGCACATTAGGACTCCTGTGTGGGGATTCAGAGACTTCTTCGATCCTGAGAGCACGGAGTCATCCATTACTAAGGTTGACCTTCGAAGGCTTCAGACTCTGTATCCTATTCTTTTTACTTTCTGGCTCGAAGTTCTAAGCCGAGAAGATTGTGTTTCAAATGCTCAGAAGGGTTGAGTCGCTCTGTATGAGGAGACTCTCCAAGTAGATTTTTGTTGCCTTTCCACCCTTTTGCCTCTAATATCCTTGATTTTTTTGAAATTCTTCTACCCTAGATCACTCCGAATTCTATTCGGATGATCATTATCTTCATTATTCTATGTTGTTGGCTTGGCACCTAGCCGGGGACTTCTCTCTTCAGGATGTTGTTCACCCTGAAGAGGCACCCCCATAAGAAAGTGTGGTGGTATTTTAGTCCTCGGTATGGGTGCACATTCATTGCCGGCCTTCCTTTCTCTGTTCATGATTAGAAAGGCTGGTTCTTCTTCATTTCCTTAAACCTTTCTTGGGGCTTCAATTGGATTTGGAGCGATCCTCGGCTCTCTTGTAACAAAGAGAAGTCGGTCCTCCTTAGAGATGAGGATTACCATAAATTGCTCAACATTGTGGTGCTGAAGCTAATCGAGCTAGTGACCAAGCAAAATCTTTATGATGTTAGCCTTAGTTTGGCTTTTCCTTGAGGCATGTTTGAGTTCTTTGTCTCATTGATTCTATAATTTTATCTGAAGTTTTGGTACTAACCTCTTGTCTTCAATTTTGCAATGATGAGGCCCACATTGGAGTCCATCAAGTTATCCTTCAAGAAGAGAAGGCCAAGCTCCACTTCAAAGGATGGCTTTTCAAAGAAGAAGATGAAGCTGACAACTTCTTTAGCTCTGATACCGCCTGTCCCTGCTAAATTAGTCAGTGCTTCCAGCATAGACCCTATCAATATCGATGATGTGTAGGAAGTTATTGTCGCATTGCCCTTAAGGGCAGCTCTTCCAACCACCTCGGAGTCTGTTTGGGTAGTGACTCCACTACCTCCAATTAGGGTCTCATTGCTGGCCTGATCCAATTCATTCCCCATCTCCCCGATTGCCCCAGCTCTCATAGCTCGACAAGAAGTGGGGCCCTCCTCATCAGTAATCAGGGAGTTCGTCACCATAAGGAGGTTCAAGAGAGATGATCTAGCTCTCCACAATCAATAACTCACCTAGGAGATCATTAAGTTGCCGCTATTGCCATCCGATTGGGTTGAGACAAAGGCCCAATCTCTAGACAAGGCCTTGTCCTCTTCGGTCGGAGATCTTCTAAGGGTAAGTCCCTAGCTTGCTTTGATTTTTCTTTTTGCTTTTGAAGTTTCTAACTTCAGTTTCCTTCTTGCAGCTAATGCATGATGTGGCTCACCTCAATGAGGTGGTCGTCGGCCACAATCGAGTCAAGAGGAAGCTAGAAGGAGATCTCCTAGATGCGGAGGCTCGAAAGAAGGCCTTCAAGGAGGATTTAGCTCGAGCAAAGTCCAAGCTTGTAGGAGCAAAGAAGCAGATTACATAGCTCGAGGGCTTCCTGACCATGGAGCACAGGCTTGTGGAGATGCACCAAAAGAGGATCGTCGAGCTCGAGGTGAGTCTTCAGCTAGAGGAGGTGGCAGTGGCAGCTAAAGAGAAGATCAATTTGATGGAGGCTTAGGTGGCAATCGCTAATGCAAAGGCTGTTGCTGAGGCAATGTCAAAGGCTGTCGAGGAGTACAAGATCTCATTGGAGTTCAAGTTTGAGGTTACTGAAGGTTCTTCAGTAGCCTATGGGTACAATTTCAATGCTTGCAAAGCACAAGTGGTGCACTTCTTTCTTAAGGTTGATGTTGGTCGACTTGACCCTGATGTGGAGATCGGGGAAGATGATCGGCTACAAGCTGAGGAGCCAATTGAGCTGGCCATAGCCGAACCTTTCATCGATGAGCCAGCCATTACTGAAGCTCCCATTATCGAGCCGATTGCAGCCAAAGATCAGACCATCGAGCCAATCGCTAATGCTGACACCAAATTGTTATCAGATGAGTTTTGAGTCTTTGTACCTTGTCTTCCTTTGGCTTCACTTTTTGTATTTGTCTTCGGTAATTTTGTAATGAAAGCTTTTTAATGAAATGGAATGAACTTCATTTTAGCAAATGTGTGCTTACTTATTGACTCATCTGGGATGCGATCAAGGTTCTCGATCAAAATCTGACGTCAATATTATTTTTCATCCGATGTCTTTTTCGAAGTCAATTCGTGAGTAAATTTGGGCTCAAATTTTATCAAGTCATGAGCATCATCCGATAACTGACCTTGTTTTTCATGATCGGATATCTTTCGAAGTTTGATCTTTTGATAGTCACTTCATTTGAAGTTATTCTTCTTAGATGAGGACTATTTCTGAAGTTATATTTTTGCTGATGTAGATTATCGAAGTTTATTTTGACTTTAAAAGGTAGAATTTTTGCCAAGTCATTCACTTCAGTCATGTCCTCAGATCCATTCCAAAGAACTCACTTATGGAGGTCTTAACTTAGATCAAGATATCTTCTCATTATTGGTGCCATACCGAATAAATTTTCGAAGATCTCAACCCAAGCCGAGATATCTCTGAGGGGTTGGTCTTCTGATCTAGTCATTGGGGTTTAGTTTGGTGTCTAAATGTCCAATGATTGTTGTTATATTTGCTTGTGGCTGAAGATACATAGTTGGCCATTATCTGACCTTTATGACTTGTCAAAAATTTGAAGAAGAATAATTTTATTGATGAGGCCAAAGTGATTACACCTCTTACTGATAGTACATTCAAAAATTCTCAAAGTTTTATATTCGAGGAATCTGAGTACCGTTGAGGGTCTCCAACTTATATGCTCCGGGTCGGATGGCCTCTTTTATCCGATATGGTCCTTTTCAATTTGGGGCCAACTTTCTTGTTCTATAGGTTTGGACACTTTGACTCATCTTAGGATAAGATTTTTGGGTCGAAAAGCTTTGGTTTTGACCTGAGTATTATAGTAACAAACTATCCATTGTTGGCATGAGGCCATTCTAATATGAGTTCTTTCTCTTATTTCTTCTAGCCAATCCAAGCTCGTTCAAAGCCGAGTTGAATTTTTTTGCTCATCGTAGAGCTTGAGTCCAGTCGATGGTATCCTAATTTTGATGAAAATAATCGCTTCAGCTCCAAATACAAGATTGAAAGGAGTTTCTCCTATCGCTATCCAAGGTGTGGTCCAATATGTCCATAGGACGTTGTAGAGTTTTTCGACGCACATTCTTTTCACTGGATTAAGTCTGATATTCAGCCCTTATAGAATAGTATGATTGGCCATCTCGATCTCTCTATTAGATTGTAAATGTCCTACCAAGATGAGCCTATGGTTGATGTGAAGCTTCGAGTAGAAATCTTTGAATTTTTGATTGTCAAATTGGCACTCATTGTCGATGATGATAGCTCATGAAAGTTCAAATCGATAGATGATTGACTTCTATATGAAGTCTCAAATTTTCACCATAGTAATCTGTGCCAAGGGCTCGGCTTCAATCTCTTTGATGAAGTAGTCGATTGCTATGATCAAAATTTTCTTTATCCAGTCATTTATGGAGCAGTCTGAAGATATTGATTCCACACATAGTGAATGGACAAGGAGCAATGATTGATGTGAGCTCGACTATCAGTCTTCTTTTGATGTTGGTGTATCTCTGACATGGCTTACACTTTTTGACCAACTCGGTGGTATCTTTCTACAAGATCAGCCAGTAGTATCCTTACCAAATAATCTTATAAGCTAGAGACCTGCCCCCTAAATGGTTACTATAAATTCCTTTATGTACCTCTCGAAGACTATAATCCATTTCGAAGGGATGTAAACAACAGAGTAGCGGCAAAGAAAAAAGACTTCTTATTAAGTCTCCCATCCAAGTATATATACCACGGTGCTTGTCGTTTGATTCCATGAGCTTGGATGGGGTCAGGAGGCAACTCTCCCTTAACCAAGTAGTCAATGATGGCATCCATCTAGCTCAGCTCATCTTCGACCTGAAGTACCATTGGCTCTTCAACTTTGAGTTTGTAGATGCTCGATAAAGACTCACCTATTATGATCGGTCAATCTCGAGGTGGCAAGATGAGAGAGGACATTAGCTTAGGCATTCTTTGATCTGGATATTTGTTGGATGTCTGAGTTTGAAAGGCCACTGACATCTCTTTGAATTTTTGCAAATACCTCACCATCATTGGACCCCAGGCTTCATACTCATCGTGGACTTGTTCGATGATAAGCTGTGAGTTGGTGAAGACTTTGAGGTCCTTCACCCTAAGCTCTTTTGCACGATGAGGTCCGATGATCAGGGCTTCATACATGGCCTCATTATTTAAGGCTTTGAACTTGAACTGGAGGGTGTACTCTGTTATAACTCCATTCGGATTGAAAAGAATAAGCTCGGCACTGCACCCTTGTGCATTTGAGGTCCCATCGACATGCAAAATCTATTATGAAAATTCTTTGATGTCCTTGAATCTTATTGACGATGACTCTTTGGCATCCTCGAATTTTATCGAGGATGACTCTTTGGTATCGGGTTTGAAAGCTGATGTCGAATTCTTTGAGCTCGATTACTCGCTTTGCCATGCACTTGAAAGTGTCGATTCTTAGGAGGATTGCCTTCAAAGGCTGATCAATTGGGATGACTACTGAGTGAATTTGAAATTAGGGTCGGAGACGTCACGTGAAAGTAATGAGTGTGTAAATCATCTTTTCAGCCTTAGAATACCTCATTTCTACATCTCAAAGAATCTTGCATATGTACTAGATTGGCTTTTGGGTTCCTATATCTTCTTCAAACTAGAATCGAGCTAATTGCATTAGGTGAAATAGCTAAGTACAATGATAACTGCTCACTTTCCTCTGGCTTGGAGAGTAGTGGAGGGACTCCGGCATACCATTTGAGGTCTTCAAAAGTGGTTTGACCTTCCTCAAACCACTGAAAGGTCTTCATTTGCCTTAATGCCTTGAAGAAGGGGATACACTTCTCAGCTAACCTAGAAATGAATCAGTAAAGGGCTACAATTTGACCTGATAAGCTTTGAATATCTCGCTTGGTGGTCGGATGCGTCATGTTGAGAAGTGCTTGGATCTTCTTCAAATTGGCTCTTATTCCTTGCTGAGTCACCAGGAAGCCGAGGAACTTTTCTAACATGACCACTTATTCAAGTTCAGCTTCATTTGATATCATCGTAGCTCATCAAAGCCTTCTTTTAGATCAACACTATGCCAATCTACTTTTATGCTTTTGATGAGTATATCATCATATAGACTTCTATTTTGCGATCAATCTAGTATTTGAATATCTTATTGATGAGGTGCTGATATGTTGCACCTACATTCTTCAGACCGAAATGCATCATTTCATAATAGTATAAACTTTTGTCGGTTATGAATGCGGTCTTTTTCTTATCTTTGGGTGCCATCTGAATTTGGTTGTATCATGAGAAGGCATCCATAAAGCTCAATAGCTGGTGTCCTGAGGTGGCAACGATAAGTTGGTCAATCTTCGAAAGTGAAAAGCTCTCCTTTGGATAAGCTTTATTGAGGTTAATGTAGTCCATGTAGATACTCCACTTACCATTAGCTTTCTTGACCGTGATGGCATTGGAGATTCACTCTGGATATTATGCTTTCTAGATGAATTCCTCCATCATCAACTTGTCCACTTCCTCGTTGATAGCTTGTTGTCACTCCATGGCTAAGCTTCTTTGCTTTTGTCATATTGATCGACCATCTGGATTCACATTCAATTTATGAACGATAACATCAGAAAGAATACCTGGCATATTTGATGCGGACCAGGTAAAGATATCCTTGTTGGCTCTAGGAAGGTCATCAACTAATCTTTGTAGTCAACCGTTAGCTGAGAGTCGATCCAAATCCAGATCAGATCATCTTTGAAAAAGATGGTACAAGCCTTTCGACTAGCTCTCCTCAAGATTTTTTCTATTTTCTCCCTATGATCTTCAATGGGTAGGGCCTCCAATGACTCCTTTTTAATAGTGGTGAGGAAGCATTGTCGAGCAAGCATCTAGTCTCCTCGAATTTCTCCTCCATTTTTAGTTAGGAATCGGACCAGTAAATGATAAGTAGAGATGATTGCTTGAAATACATTAAGTCTCGATTATCCGAGGATTATATTATAGGTAGAAGGTACTTGGATGATGAGAAAGATTAGTTGTATAGTCTTCTGATAGGGCTCCATTCTAGCAGTCATTGATAGGATAATCTCTCCTTTAATTGCCACAAAATCTTCTGAGAATCTGACTAAGGAAGTATTCACTCATTCTAACTGATCAGTCGATAATTTTATATACTGAAATACATCATAAAATAAAATATCAGATGAGCTTCCATTATCAATGAGGATCATTTTTACATCATAATTCACTATCGTCATTGAGATGATGATAGCATCATCATGAAGAGTTTGAACTCATGGTACATCATCATCAAAAAATAAGATCGTGCTATTAATCCTCCACTTCTTCGAACTCTCGAACCGATCCTTTACCCCCTACTGTTATCGAGGCTCGAGATTATGTTGATCATACTAGCTGAAGGTTGGTTGTTATTGTTCTTCTCATTGGTTTGGTGCCGAGGCATCTCCTTGGATGCTAGATTCTGTCGCTTAGATAGAGGCACTCCTTGATATTATGATCGTGGTCATGATGGAAGTGACATTACTTTCACTTATCTTTTCTTATTGATGGAGTCTTCATCGATGAAAATCGATGGAGTTATCCTTAACCCTCAATCTGTATGAAAATTTGAGCTCGAGGAGTGATCAGCAGAGCACAAGTGTTGAAACATCAAGGAGGACTCCTTGGTCGGTGGATTTTATAGGCCGAGAGGAGTCCCTCAACGCCCAATTCAGGTGCATGTCTTCCCATGCATGCTTCTTGTTAGGAGCCCGACCTCCCTCCTACCGACATGCCACTCGGCTCTCTTCAGCTTGTATGTGTTGAAAATTATATCCCAAAGCTAATCATCAACTTATTGATGATTGTGCTCATATTTATAAATTATATATGAATTATTATTAATAAAAATTATTTAATTTTTTCATCATATTTTGTCCATCTTACTTGAACTCTCATGTTGTGATGAAGTCCTTAGGACTATATTTAATCGATAAAGAAGGATTTATCGTTTAGTCCTTAAAATATGTTCGTGATCAAATGATACGCTATTAATAGGATGATAGCGATATCGAGTATAGGTCATTGTGTGCTATATGGATTGATTGTCTTCTTAACCAAGGAGTGTGGAGATATTGGTATGATATGCAGGTAGAATGTAGGAGTACATTCATATCGAATATCACTAATTATCGAGTACTTTGCTGTCAATAAGAGCTCATGAAGAGTATGGATATAAGTGTCCCTCTGATCTAAGATCATCATGGTGACTTATAAGCAACTCACTGTACTTTGGTATCAAATCATCTAAATTTTTAATTCAGTGACGGAAGATTTTTGGGTGCAGTCAAGTGCTTATCAAGTCAGTGCATGAGTCAAAATAGGATTAACCCCTCTGAATAAGTAAAAATTAATACATCAGTGTATTTTAATTTAGTAAAATCTCTGCCAGGATAATCCATGTGATGGATTTGAAAGATTAAAATATAATGTGATCAACTATTTTAGGATTGACAGTTAAACTCTAGATCACCTTGAGCATTAGGGTCAAAGAGATGAATTATACGGTAACTATACGTTAGTAGGTTCTAGATTGTTGCTTTACAATCTTTCAGCCTATTCGGACGTCGAGTTTTATTGCTGGATTGTTACATCGATTAATATAGAAAGTTATTCTTATGCTACTGATTTAGATTCAAACTTATGGGGTCATACATATTAAAAGATTTGATCTAATCAGATGGCTGAAGAGTCTCACTGGATTTGGACTCTAGTATAAAGTTCCACTGGATTGGGACTCCAGAGGAGAATCCCACTGGACTGAGACTCTACTGTTAATGAAAGATTTATTAGTAATTAGATTATTAATTAACTTAATTTAATTGAGCAAAGAGGTTCAGATTAAGTCTAATTGAATAGGATTCAGTTTGACTTAGATTGGGTTTGATTTGGTCAAGCCTAATTGCAAGAAAAATTTGTTTCTGATTTGATCAGGACTTGAGTTTAGTTAATTCTTAATTATGTTAGAAATTTATTAAGGTGATTGTGTTGCTAATTAGATTAGATTTTTTTCTCTCATTGGGTTCAAACTAGATCTGATTTGATTTGAAATCAAATTGGAAATGAAGAGTCCCAGCCAACGGAACTCTCTCCCTTGTGCAAGCCCTAGGTCCCACGCCATCTTCTTTAATGCAAAATAGGTTTTGCATGAGATTTTTGGATATGAGAAAGGAGGGCGTAGAGAGGGGTGGGTGGCAATCATGATGAGTCATGGTCTTTATCTCCTTTCTGATTTGAATTTGATCCAGATCAAAGATAAGGGGATAAGAAAGAAAGAGATCCATTTTGTATGGAAAGATGGGTGGTGCCAAAATATTTTTTTCTTTTATGCATTGGAGTTTTGGTTGGCATAAGAAAGATCTGATTTCTTCCTCACACCATCACAAAAATTGACAAAAATTAAGATGCCCCATATGGATGTGGCGTGGAGATGTTTGGCACCTTTTCTTAACCCAAAACCCTAACTCCCATCTATAAAAAGGGGGTCCAATAGTTGGATGCACCATATGAGATCCTGTTAAAATTTTGTTTCTTCTCCATAGCTCTTTTCTCTCTTCTCTTCCTCCATTAATTCTTCTCCCTCTCTAGAGCATCTAAGAGATCAAAAGAAGAAGAAGAAGATCAGCCATCAAAGATCTTTGCGAGCTAGCACTCTCGAGGAGCTTGATCAGCATCCATTCTTCATACGGACAATTTGTAGAGGCCGGACACCTTTATGTGGCTGCAAGCAATCTGAAGGAACTCTTATCCACATGATACACTTTTGGAGATCAGTAACCCTCGCTTCGATAATGAGTTTTGAACTTATTAGATCAGGTTTGGTTAGATCTAAGGGTTAGATCTAGTCTACAGTATTGATATGATCGATGCAGATTTTTATTTTTCATATCTTAATCTCATATTTAATCAATTCTAGATCATGATATGATAGTTTAGATTAGACCTTATGCATGTAATATAGGATAAATTATTTAATTTATCAAGATCCACTATAAAATTTTTAAAGTTGCATACATAAAACTACCAATATTTTCTTCAATTAGTATCAGAGCCTTGTTCAATATGATATGATTTCATATATATTTAGATCTAATTTTATGTTATTTTGATTGGATCTAAATAAATTTTATTTTTAGATCTGATATTTGATCAGTCTTGTACATGTTAGATTAGATAATCTGAGTAGCAAAGTACTCGGATGGGATAATCATCAGACCGTCCGATCATAAGAGCAAGTAGGATTATATGACTCTCTTCTCCTATTCAATGAGATTTTCTTATGGCATGTAGGAGTGTCACTGTGAGGTCCCATGAAGAAGAATGTGAAAGAAAAAACTTACTTTTCTGTAAAACCTTAGATCTTGAAATCTTAGGATTTGTTGTATGTGTTACAAGTTGAAAGAAAAGTAACAACATCTAATCTAAATAATTAAAATTATTTTAATAAAATTTATGATCATAAAAAGTTTAGATGTGATCTAAAAAGATTTTATGATTTAATGTAAAATATTTACATGAGAAATAATTTTAAAAACTTAACTTAAACCCATGTTGATGCTGAACTTAATTAAGAATTAAGTATAGAATCGATTAGATCTAGAATTATGATTTAAGATCTAATGACATTACATAAAATATGAGAGCATGGGTTAGCTCAAATCAGATTCTCTTAATTAGATTAGACCTAAAGTTAGAATCAAAGAGTTAATGGACCATGTAAAGAAATTGATTAAATCTAACCAAATATTGAATTAGATTAAATCAGAATTTTTTCTAGAACCAACACAATAGTTATAGATGGTCAAGTCCATGTCTTTAATTAGATCAAATAGATCTTGATTGAGGCTCAGTGGCTGAATCTGAGTCATTAGGCTGGTCAAATCAAAACTAATTAATCAATTGATGTTCAAGATAAGTTTGGTATTTTAATCAATGATTTTTAATTAGGAGCGGCTTACCTTACCATCTTGATGGTGTCTAAGGCAAGCTTAGCATACCCTTCGATCAATCTCACTTATCTAAGCAATTTGATGGATTATATTTTGATTAGATAGCTAAGTGTTTCGAGTTAACCCATGCCATTAAGGTTGATCAGTGTGACTGATTTAGATGTCATTTCAACCAGTAAGTGGGAGGATTGTGGTTCACTACTTGATCTCTTCTCTTCTCTTAATTCATAAATTAAATCTTCTAAAATTATTAGATCTCTAAAATGAGATAGTTATAATGATAACTAAATCATAGCCTCTCATTAAGTTGGATGATAATGGATCTATTAGTATGATGATCATTGGAGGCCCAAAGACTTGGTGCTCATCTGCTATTGAAATTATCATTCATAATATGATGGCTCAGTCGAGTCTCTCTAGCAAGTGGTCAGATTGGCCAGCCAAAGTTGGGCTTGATCATTTGATAGTTAGATTTCTAAGAATGCTCATATTAATGGTTGGACCTAATTAAGGCTTGCAGAGAAGATCAAAGTTAACTGAAAAGTTATCTGGGGCTAAATCAATTACTAAAAATTATTTAATAAAATAATTGATTAAAAAACTTATCCATAGATGTACATGAGTGAGCCAGTCAAAGTCGGACTTGTGTGCAGTCTATGTAGATTCTAGTACCCACTAAGTAATTAAAATAATTTTTCAAATTGGAGGTAGAGGCTATCAATTCGTATAAAATAGTGAAAGAACCTTTAGACTAAAGTCCATATCTTTAAGCTTAATTAATTTATATACTGATTAGATTTTGATTTTTCTTTTATGTAGTCATGGCCTCAAATTTGTCACTCCAATCACTGTTAGACAGTAAGAAATTGATGGGACTCAATTTTGATAACTGATATCAAAAATTAAAAATAATCCTGAAGCACGAGCGGATCTTATACATCCTTACAGATCCGACACTTGAGGAGCCTGCTCCTAATGCTCATGGTGCAGTTTGAGTTATTTACTTGAAGTGGCTCAACGACCGCACCACAGTGCGTTGCATAATGCGGGCTGCAATGAATGATGAGTTCAGCTAAAAATTTGAGGAAGCTCAGCCAGAATACATGCTCGAGGTATTGAACGAGTCTTTTGGTACTCCCAATGATGTTGAGCAGCACAAGACCAGTGGTACCATTTTCAATGCTCGGATGAGGAAGGGACATCGATCACCGATCATGTATTGTACATGATCGAACCGATCAAACATCTGAGCAAGCTCGGTTTTTCCTTGCATGAACAGCTTGAGAAGGATGTGATCCTGAACTCCCTACCCAAATCCCACCTATCATCTCTCAATCATTTTCGAATGATGAAGCCTGTGTGAACTATCATGATCTATTAGGGTTGCTACAAACTTTTAAAAAGGATCACCAGCTCCACAAGGAGACGGTGAATGTAATGGGAGGATCTTCTTCGGGTGGCATCGTCCCTTTAAGAAAAAAAAAATAAAAAGGTACAAAATGTTGGGAGTTAGACCCAGAAATCCAAGTCCAAGACCGACCAAAGTCAGGTAGAGTGCTTTTATTATAGGAAGCAGGATCATTAGAAGAGGAATTATCCTCAATACATAGCTTCCCTTGATCTGAATAGATCGAAGAAGAAAAAGCAATCGGTTGCTGGACAAGATAATTATATGATAACACTTTATAACTTCTCAATTTTTGATATAATAACCTGGGTATTGGATATTGGTAGTCCTATTAGCATCTGTAATTTATTACAAGGACTTCAGATCAGTAGGAGATTTGGAGATGTCGAGAGATTCTTGAACGTTGGAAATGGAAGATCAATTTTAGTTCTAACTTTAAGAATTATCAAGCTTGTATTCGATTCTCACTCTATTGTTCTTAGTGATTATCATTTCTATCCTAATTTTTTATTGAATATTATTTCTATAGGCCTTTTGGCCAAAATAAATTATAAGATTTTAATAATTTTTTTTTTTATGATATCATTTTGAATGGTGTCACGGTAATGCATAGTTATTTGAACATTGGTATTTATGTTATATCATGGCTTAATGTAATGTACATGTCTAATAAACATCCTAGAATAGTTGATATCACGGATGCCTACCTTTGACATTATAGGCTAAGTCATATTAACAAGAATAGAATGAACGGATTAGCTCAAGAAAAAATTCTTGATGATAATGATTATGAATCGTTGCCTACCTATGAGTCATGTCTACTTGAAAAAATGATCAAGTCACCTTTTACTAAAAAAGATAAATGAGCTAGTGATATTCTGGATCTTGTACATACTAATGCATGTGGACCTATGAGCACTAATGCCAGAGGAGGGTACCACTATTTCATTACATTCACAGACGACCTATCTAGGTATGGGTATGTTTACTTGATAAAACATAAGTCTGAATCATTTGAAATGTTCAAACAATTTTGTAATGAGATAGAAAAATAAACTGAAAAGAATATTAAAACTCTTCAATCAGATTGAGGAGGTAAATACCTTTCTGATAAATTTTTGATATATCTTAAGGAGAATGGGATTCTTTCTCAATGAAGATCTCCTAGAATGCCACAACATAATGGTGTGTCAGAAAGGAGAAATCGAATCCTGTTGGATGTGGTTCGATTCATGATAAATTTTTCTAATCTGTTGATCTCCTTTTGGGGATATACACTCAAGTCAGCTTGCTATATACTGAATAGGGTTCCTAGTAAATTTGTAAAAAAAAAACATCACATGAGATGTGGACGAGACGTAAGCTAGTGCTCTCTCACCTCAAGATTTGAGGGTGTCTGGCTTATGTCAGATGTTTGAAAATGGACAAACTCAGAGCCAGATCTGACAAATATATTTTTAGAAGATATTATAAAGAAACTAAGCGGTGTTATTTCTATCTTGTTGATAAACAAAAAGTGTTTATTAGCCTTAGGATAGTCTTTCTGAAAAAGAAATTCCTTGGGGAAGAAATTGCTGCCTCTAAGGTTGAACTTTAGAAAGTTCAACAGATAGAACTGACATAATTTAGTGAACCTACATAATCGGATTTGACAATGTCAAATCTGAAACCTGTTGTAGAGGCACCATTAAAGAAATTTGATAGAGTATCGTATCAACCGGACAGATACTACGATTTCTTGGTCTGAGACGAAAATCCTATTGAACTCGATGAGAATAATGAAGATCCGATCACCTATATAGATTCAATGCAGAGATCTGACTCTGATAAATGGCTTGAAGCCATGATGTTTGAAATAAAGTCTATGAAGGTCAATGATATATGGACATTATTTGACCTACCTGAAGAGGTTAAACCCATGGGGTGTAAATGGTCTTCAAAAGAAAGAGGGATGTAGAAGGAAAGGTAGAGACCTATAAAGTTTATTTGGTTATCAAGGATTATCGTCAGCATTATGGTATTGACTATGACGAGATATTTTCTCCTATGGCAATGCTCAAATCCATTTGAATTGTGCTTGTGATAGCGGCACATATGGACTATGAAATCTGATAAATGAATGTGAAAATAACTTTTCTAAATGGAGAGCTGGAAGAAGAGGTGTATATGATATAGTATGAAGGTTTCACATCTACAAATGAGTCCAAAGTATGCAATCTTCAGAGATCCATCTATGAATTAAAGCAGGCATCTAGGAGTTGGAACATTTATTTTAATAAAGTTATCAGAATGTATGGCTTCGTTAGAAATGGAGAAGAATCCTACATTTATAAATAGATAAATAACTCTATGATTGTCTTTCTTATTCTGTATGTAGATGATATTCTTTTAATCAAAAATGACATCCTTGCATTGCAAGAAATAAAAGTTTGGTTATCGTCTCAGTTCTCTATGAAGGACCTGAGAGAAGTATCTTATATCTTTGGGATGAAGATCTACAGAGATAGATCAAAAATATTGCTTAGATTGTCCCAGTCTACATACATAGATATCATGCTAAAGTGGTTTAGCATGAAGAATTTCAAGAAAGCCTATTTTTTGATAGGCCATGAAATTTCTCTCTCGTAGAGAGATTATCTGATAACTCCTCAAGAGAGACAGTGTATGAGTAAAATTTCATATGCTTCGACAGTAGATTCTATAATGTATACAATGACATGTATAAGATCAGACATGGCATACTCACTAGGGATAGTGAATAGATACCAGTCTAATCCAGAAAAAAACTATTGAAAGGTCGTAAAGACCATCCTTAAGTATTTGAGAAATACTAAGGATCAGTGGCTTGTTTATAGTGAAATTGACTTGAAACTAGTAGAGTTCACCAACTTCAGTTTTTAGTCAGATCATGATGATAGTAAGAGTATGTCAGAATATATTTTTATCCTAAATAGTAGAGCAATCTATTAAAAAAATTTCAAGAAGCATATCATGGCTGACTCTGTTTGCGAGGTAGAGTATATCGCAGCATCTGATGCTATAAAGAAAGTTGTGTGGCTATGAAAGTTCATCGACGAGCTCAAAGTGGCACCCTCTATTGATAGTCCTATCTTGTTATACTACGATAGCACTGGAGTCATTGCTCAAGCCAAAGAGTCGAAGTCCCATCAGTGCACCAAGCATATTCTATGTCGCTATTATCTTATTCGGAAGATCATGAATCGATGTGACATCGATCTTTAAAAGATCGATGAAAAGAATAACCTAACCGATCTATTTACTAAAGCTCTTAAAATCAAAGAGTTCGATGATCACAAATCGAAGATGGATATACGATACTGTACCGTTTGATTTTAGTTTAAATGAGAGTTGTTGAAAATTATGTTCCAAAATCAATCGTCATCTTATTGATGGTTGTGCTCATATTTATAAATTATATATAAATTATTATTAATAAAAATTATTTAACTTTTTCATCATATTTTATCCATCTTACTTGAACTCCTATATTGTGATGAAGTCCTTAGGACTATATTTAATCGATAAAAGAAGATTTTTCATTTAGTCTTTAAAATATATTCATGATCAAATGATATGCTATTAATAGGATAATAGTGATATTGAGTATAGGTCGTTGTGTGCCATATGGATTGGTTGTCCTCTTAACCAAAGAGTGTGGAGACACTGGTATGGCATGCAGATGGAATGTAGGAGTACATTCGCACTGAATGTGATCAATTACTAAGCACTCTAATGTCAAGAGTAGCTCGTGAAGGGTATGAGTATAGGTGTCCCTCCGATCTGAGATCACCACGGTGACTTGTAAGCAACTCACTATACTTTGGCATCGAACCATCTGAATTTTTAATTAGTGATGGAAGATTTCTAAGTACAGTCAAATACTTATCAAGTCGGTGTGTGAGTCAAGATGAAATTGACTCCTCTAAATAAGTAGGAGTTAATACATCAGTATATTTTAATTTGGTAAAATCTTGACTCGGATAATCCATGTGATGGATTTGAAAGGTTGAAATATAACATGATTGAGTATTTTAGGGTTGACAGTTAAACCCTAGGTCATCTTGAGCATTAGGATCAAAGGGATGAATTATACGGTAACCATATGCTAGTAGATTCTAAAATGTTGCTTTACAATCTTTTGGCCTATCCGGACGTCAGATCCTATTGCTAGATGGTTACATTGATTAGTATGAGAAGTTATTTTTATGCTATCGATTTAGGTTTGAACCTATAGGATCACATACATTAGAATATTCTGTTTGATCGGATGGCTAAAGAGCCTTACTAAATTGGGACTCTAGTGGAGTGTCCCACTGGATTAGGACTCTAGAGGAGAGTCCTACTGGACTGAGATTCTGCTGTTAATAAAAGATTTATTAGTAATTAGATTGCTAATTGACTTAATTTGATTGAGTAAAGAGGTTCAGATCAAGTCTAATTGAATTGAATTCAGTTTGACTTAGATTGGATTTGATTTGATCTAGTCTAATTTCAAGAAAAATTTATTCCTGATTTGATCAGAACTTGAGTTCAGTTAATTTCTAATTGAGTTAAAAATTTATTAAGGTGATTATGTTTCTAATTAGACTAGGTTCCTTTCTCTCATTAGGTTCAAACTAGATCTGATTTGATTTGGAATCAAATTGAAAGCGAAGAGTCTTAGTCAACTGGGACTCTCTTCCTTGCGCAAGCCCTAGGTCCCACGCCATCTTGTTTAATGTAAAAAAGGTTTTGCATGGGATTTTTGGGCATGAGAAAGGAGGGCACAGAGAGGGGTGGGCGGCAATCATGATGAGTCATGGTCCTTATCTCCTTCCTGATTTGAATTTGATCTAGATCAAAGATAAAGTGATAAGAAGGAAAGAGATCCATTTTGTATGGAAAGATGGGTGGTGCCAAAACATTTTTTTCTCTTTGTGCATTGGAGTTTTGGTTGGCATGAGAAAGATCTGACTTTTTTCTCACATCATCACAAAAATTGACAAAAATTAGGACGCCCCATATGGATATGGCATAGAGATGTTTGGTGCCTCCTCTTAACTCAAATCCCTAACTCTCATCTTTAAAAAGGGGGTCTAATAGTTGGATGTCCCATATGAGATCTAGTTGAAATTTTATTTTTTTTCCATAGCTCTTTCCTCTCTTCTCTTCTTTCATTAATTCTTCTCTCTCTCTAGAGCGTCTAAGAGATCAGAAGAAGAAGAAGATCAGCCTTCAAAGATCCTTGAGAGCTAGCACTCTCGAGGAGCCTGATCAGTATTCGTTCTTCGTGTGGACAATTTGTAAAGATCGGATATCTTTGTGCAGCTGTAAGCAACCAGAAGGAAGTCCTATCCATGTGATACACTTACGGAGATCAGCAATCTGCGCTTCGATAATGAGTTCTGAACTCGTTAGATCAGGTTTGGTTAGAGCTAAGGATTAGATCTAGTCTACAGCATTGATATGATTGATGCAAATTTTTATTTTTTAGATCTTAATCTCATATTTAATCATATCATAGGTCTTGGCATGGTAGTTTAGATTAGATCTTGTGTATGTAATATAGGTTAAATTGTTTAATCTATCAAGATCCATTGTAAAATTTTTAAAATTGCAAGCATAAAATTGCCAATATTTTCTTTAGTATGTACTTGTGGGCTCAAGCTAGAAGGTTGGCATAATCTTTTGAAAATATCTTATCGAGAGAGTAAATGAGGAGCTCATTGTGGAGGCCTCACTTCAGGGCAGACATGGTGATAGCTTCATCCAGATTGCGGAATTCTAATGTGGCTACATTGAAACATGCCACATAGTCCCACAAAGATTCACCTTCTACTTGATGGATGGAGAAGAGGCTGTCCAAGATCCTCGACTAGATCTGGTTATTTTCAAAGTAAGCAACAAATTGATGGCCAAGTTGCTCAAAAGAGAAGATGGATCCTAACTAGAGTTCAGAGTACAAAATCTTCACCACTTTCTTCAATGTTGCTAGGAAGGCAAGGCAGAGCATAGCATCTAAGGCATCCTGAAGCATCATGAGAGCCTCGTAGCCCTTTAGGTGATCCAGTGGATTGGTAGAGCCATTGTACGGCTCTACCAATGGCATCTTGAACTGATGCGAGATCGATTCTTGGAGAATAGAGTGGGAGAAGGGCAGTTGTGTGGTAAAACTGACATCATCGTTCCTCTAGCTGCCCACCTGTATGTTGCCTAAGTGGCGGTCGATCTTTCAAACTTTTCATTTGAGATTGTCCTCCCGATGAGATTTTTTAGGGAGCGAAAAGTAGTCTAGAATAAGTCTTTGCCAAAAGAGGTGGGAAAATGTCAGTGTCATTTGCCATGGCCAAATCCACAATGGGATGGCGATCGTCGATTAGTTGAGGTGGATATGTGTGTTTCCAGGGGGGGGTTCTCTAAAATCCAAGATTGATCTCGATGGCTATGCCGAGATGGCACTGTCTGAGGAGTAAACTGAGGTGGTTGCTGCTGCTTTATAGTCTACTACAGATACTGAATGACGTTGGTGAACACTTGGACCTGATGAACTAGGTCATCGAACTATTGCGTATCCGCTATCATGGGTGGTGGCACTGGTTGTGCAAGGTAGTCAGCAATGGATAGTTGGATGGCTCTGCCTTGGCTTCATCGGGTGGACTATTGATGGGAAGTTGTAGAATTATTGTGTCTTGCCATACTCTCTTTCTTTTGTTGGGTTGCTGGATTCTTCCTCTAGTGTCAAAATATTGCCGTCAGACTTTGATTAAAGTAGATGTGGCCGAGGACAGACACCAATCTGGAAACTGGGATGCCAAAAAAAATCTGTAAGAGAAGTCCACTCTCGTTCAAGATTTTTTGATGAGGAATCCTCCGATGCTTAAATCAGTTAGAGCTTGAGAACAGAAAAAAAGAGAGAGTATTAAAAGAAGAAAATGTGAGAGTGTAGGGACATTCTCTCTCTCTTTCTGGTGTTGAGCGTACCTCAAGGATCCCCTCATTCTCTTTATATATATATATGGAGTTATAGGCCATTAGGCTAGACCACGATCCATCGGACCATTAGAATAAGAAATCTGCCCACTAACCTACAAATCAAGATTATTAGCCATGAGTGGTGCCCACATTCTGAGAGTTTGTTAGAAGATTCTAATTAGTTGCCCACATGATAGAATAGGCTGGTGGCCTGATGTTGGCACACAGTCATGTTAGATGTATGCTCTAAAAGCTAATCAGACTGACACATATATTTATTCTAAAATATAATTTTATATTTTATATTTTTATTATTAATAAAATTGAGATATTTATTCTATTCATATTGTGTATGTGTCTATGAATCATCCAAAGAATTAATAAGATGATGACACATATTCTCAAGAGTTGAGAATTTGAGGCATGTGTCATGATGATTAATTTCTAATACTTTTGATCGATGGATCAACATGGGTATGATGATTCATTCAGATAGATTAATACATGAATTACTTCTCTTTTAAGATGGACGAGTCTCAAGTCTACAATATGGAGACACTGGAGTGAGAGTACAGATGATTATTAGAGAATAAAGATACTGAGTGTGATCAATATAAAAAGTCATTTGGATATCTACTCACTTGTCAATGACTTGCTCGATGTTGTAGTAGTATGACTAGTTCTTTGACCTACGGTGTCTCAGCTATTCACAATGAAGTTATTGCTATAGTTTGACTACACATACATTGTATTGACCTCGAATTAGATTTTGGTGAATAATAAAATCTTTGAGTATATATTCGATACTAATTAAATATTTAAGTATTTGAGAAGTTCAAGAAGTCAGGACCCTATCTCAAGATTTTTGCCATAAAGATTTAAGGAAAGAAGATTTGAGAGGTCAAGCTAAGTATTTTTCAAAGAATCAAGGGTTTGAGCTGACTTGAGAGGACCTAATGAAATATTTAAGTATTTGAGAAGTTCAAGAAGTCATAATCCTATCTCAAGATTTTTGCCATAAAGATTTAAAGAAAGAAGATTTGAGAGATCAAGCTAAGTATTTTTCAAAGAATCAAGGGTTTGAGTTGACTTAAGAGGACCTTGAGCTGACTCTAGCACAAATTAAACCTTTGACATAGATCTTGAGCCAACTCTAGCACGAAGTCAACTTCTGGCATAGGGCATGAGCCAACTCAAGCATTCCTTAAGCCGACTTTAGTATGCAGATAGCATCGGTACAGATCTTATGCCGACTCAAGTACTACTCGAGTTGACTCTTTCAAAAAAGATAGAGAGGTAGTTTCTGGACACTACTGCTTGAGTTGACTTAAGAAAACTTCAAGCTGACTGAAGAGCTCCAGTCAACTAAACAGGCTCTAACAGCTCTAACGACTAGTTTTTAAAAAGCCATAGGATTCATTCAAGAAGTTTCAAATGGCTTTTTCTCATGCTCTAATAGCTATAAATCCATTTTTGATGATCCTAACTTAGTTTAGAGGGTGTCTAAGCCACTATTAATGAAAAGAAACTTAAGAAAATTGAACACACAAGGAAAATAAGTGAGAAATATAAGTAAAAAATCTTTTTTACAATGAGTGAGCTTTTAAGAGGATTTACTCCACTCCTACCGCTTAACTTGCTGTGCAATCAAGTCTTAATCAAGAAAAAGAAGAGAGCATTCACGGAAAAAGTCTTTCAATTTCTCATCTTGCATATTAAAGTCTCAACATCAGCTCATTAAAAGAGTTTATGTTTATATTTAAATTTATATACTTATATTTTTGTATTTCAAGTTTTAATAGGATTTGAAACTTGGGGGATAGGACCATCCAAGCCTTGAATTGGATTTGTATAAGTTTAAGAGTTGCTTGAGAATAAATTTTGGTTGGTGAGTCCATTAAATAAACTGGATTCAGATTATAAATTTAAAAAATAATCTTACTATAATCTGTTGATTATGATAGAATTTTTAAAAAGCTTGCTTGGAAAGTAGATGTAGGTGTTGGGCTTGAAACTGAATCACTATAAACCATTTTGTTTATGTGTGAGTGATCTTGTTCTCAAGTTATTTACTTTCAATTATTTATTTTTCTACTTCTTAATTCACCACATCCACTACATACACACTCAAGTTTAGCACATACCTATCTAAGTTTTAAAAGTTTTGAAAATATCTAATTCACTCCCCCTCTTGAGTTGTACTCTGGGCAACAACTTGGTCTCCTAGATCTATGGGTCTTTATGGTGCAGTTGGCTCTATAGTAGCTTTATTATAGGAGTATGATATGCACCTAGATGGAATCTATCATCCTTGATAGATAAGGGAGATAGTCCTATATGATTTAAGAGATTGAGTTTAGAAGATCTTGACCAAGATATTGTGAATAGCAGAAAAGAGTTTTTATAGTTTTCACATTAAGAACTCAAGTTGAATAAATTTGACATATAACAGATGATAGAATTTGACAAGAAATTTCATAACCTCCATCTTGTTGGGACTTGTGATGGAAGGACTATATCACACAGTAATGCACCTAGTGATTCATCTACTCCATTCTGCTGGAATACCACTACATGCTACTGGGCGTTATTGATGGATTGCAAGACTCAAGAGAATTATTTTAATTATCAATAATTCACCTAGAGATTCATCTACTCCATTCTCATTGGATGAGTTGAAATTATTTCAATCTATTGAAAAAATTTTAATCATATTAGTGATAAAGATCATAATATGTCTTACTACCAAATAGAATAGAATCTATGTGATCACACACAAAGAGATTGTGTCTGATTAGATGGTTGGATTTAATTTGACATATCAAACATTGACAAGTCAATAGTTTGATAATTAAAGAGTTGATACGATCAAATCCGAAGGCAATAGGACTTCTAATGAGATAAAAATTTTGATTTGGTCAAAGTCTACTCTCTTTGAGACTTTATCCATCAAAGGTGATTAATGTATAGAAGGACTCCTCTCTCCATAAGATGGCACCTTATTATTTCCCCTTGCTAAAAAGTTTTCAATGTGATTATGTGTCATGAATCATGTTAAGAAGGGATTTAACGTGGAAAGGAGACAACATGCTTTACATTTTGCACCATGACTCGTCATGTGAAAGTGTTTCACATAGAAAGACTCTCTTGTGCACCCTTAGCCTCATGCCCCAAGGAATCCTATCTTAAGAAGGACTTTGAGAAACTGTGCCTCCCTCATGTTAAAAGGGTTTTAATGTGGACGTTTGGATGGTTACATGAAGACAAAAGGAGTCCACACCTCTTAGACTCTACACACTATAAACCTCATGCCCCTTAAGGAGGTTTAAGGCTTTGGAGTTTTTTACAAAAGGAAGTGATGAGATCCCTTCACACCCTTCTCTCTAATGCATGGACTCCTTTGGGTGTTCAAGAGTTGGACACCCCCTTAGTTTCAAGTATCATACCTCCTATGTCTTCTCATATGCCCTATCTCTCTCTCTCTCTCTCTCTCTCTCTCTTATACATCCAAAAGTTGGACATCACAACTTTTGCACACTCAAGAGTTGGACATACGTCAGAGGAAAAAAAGGAAAGATGCTGGATTTTCTTAAGAAGAAAATCAAGAAAGACTAAGAAGATGGATTTTCTTGAGAAGAAAATAAAGAAAGGATCAAGAAAGATTCCTAATCTATTCATGTACAAAGTGTGATGTACGAAGAGGAAAGACTGAAATACTTGAGAAGGATTTCCAGCATAAAGAGAAAAAAATCCATCATCAAAGAAGATCTCTGTAAGGGAGCTAGCATCCTAGTGAAATCAAAGGTCGTGATCAAACGACAGCTTCATGTGGATACCTATACAGATCGGATGCTTGTGCAGCTTCAAAAAAATTATGAAGATATCTATGATCATCAAATTATGGTGCAGAACTATCTGTACAAAGGTGAAGATCTGATCTTCTTCTTCTTAATGTTAATCTTAACAACTATGAGGGATCCAAAATTGATTCGAAATGAGATCTAACATCTTTACTAACCTAAAATTAATTTTTATTCAGCTATATGATTAATTAAAAATTTTATTTTATCCTTTTGCTATGCATATCAATCAACCCCTAGTTTCTAATAGTGGTATCAGAGCTATCTTCATATATTTTAAGATTAGATTGCTGATTTAGATATTGTAGATCATACTTCATTATTGTTTTCATGGAATCTTTTTGTGATGATTGATCACAAGTAGACAAGATCATGAATGTGATGATTTATGAATCATTTAATGAGATTTAGAAACTATGAAATTTGATCTTGTTGACTGATTTGATCAGCCAATATCGATGGTCGATAAGATCAAAAAGTTGTAGTGATAAGATCACATCATATCTATTTGACTCCATGTTAAACGATCAGCTCATTACCTAAATCTAAAATTTTCTATTTTTACATTTGAGATACATGTGGTCATGATCATAGAATTGTGACCCTTTAATCTCTGTGATGCAATGTATTTACGGATCCTATTTATGTAAAAATATTTATTTATGGGTACCTGCGAGCATCAGTAGATTTATGTAATTTGAAGACCTACGAGTTTCATCACCTCATATGATTTAAGGGATTGTAATTAATTTTTGTGTTATATACTTTATGGGTTGTATCATGTGATTAGTTACACGTTAATAGTTGATCGGTTGCAAGCCTACAGCATAAAACAAGCACAGATCGAGTTGAGCAATTGATTGAGGCTGGATTAAGGTGTTGATCATGATGAGATCGAGGATATGCTTTGAATCGATTTAAGGAGTTGAAGATGATTAAACCAGTTGATGTGTCTATGCTTGGACCTTTGACCCATAGACCCTAATTTGGTGCGGTGGCTTAAGCTCGAATTTCTTTCTTAGATCCATGATCATCAATGATTTTATTGTTTATGTTTATGAATTTTTATTTACATTAGATGTAAATAACCATAATTTGATATCTAAATTAATTTTTTTTTAAATATATATTAAGTCGAGTGATCTTCCATCGTTATAGATGTATGGGCATCCTACTAGTGATGATTATTCTTAACTAGTCACAGTGATTCAGTTGCAATGAAAAGATGCAATCACTCTATTAGCATGAGATGTTATGGTGTAAAGATGGGATTGAGCCCAATAACTATCAGGTGAGGAATCCAATGATGGCTTTGCCTATGCGTTTGAACAGTGGATCCGACTTAACGAAAAAATGAGGTCGATAACTGTTTAGTGAGGCCTACATGATTTAGAGACTAAAGATGGCTACAACATGCTTGCATTGAAAAAAAGTCATCCACTTATTGATTTGTATATCATTAATAACTATTAGGTGAGATAGTACTCAAATTGGTGGGACTGTAGTATCCATTAGAAATCTTAGTCATGAAAAATTTTTATTTTTCTATCCGAGGAGTATAAGAGATTCGAAAAAATAGTGGCAAGCATGTTTGTTTGCAAAAATGATCCTAAAATAAATATTTAAAAGTAAATATAAAAATCTAACTCGAAGCTTTACTCTCTGCAAGAATAAAAAATATCAGCTGCCAACCCTATAGCTCACATTCTTGAAACCAATAATCTAACTGGACCTAATTATAAAAACTAGCTCAGAAACTTAAAAATAGTTTTAAGTTCTAAGAAGTTAAACTATGTTGTTGACTAGAATATCCCCACATTACCAAACCATCCAATGGCTGACCAAAGAGCAGTCTATCTATGATTATTGTTTGACAATGATCAAAGATTTGGAGGAACTTAAGAAGCTCGGCATGAGATGTATAAGAAATTGCAAGTGGATTTAATCTTGCAATCCTTTCCTAATTCGTAAGGATAGTTTATAGTAAACTACCATATAGATAAGATTGAATACACCAAGGTCAAATTGTTAAACATGTTGATTACTGCTAAAAGGGCCTTAAAGAGTTTAAGAGGCATGATTTTTACTGTGGAGCAAGCTACTCTTCTTCTAAAAAAGAGTCTAATTGGAAGAAGAAGAAGAAGAAGAAGCTCGTGAAGAAGTAGAAGATCGAGAGTAAGCCAAAAAGGGTAGTTCCTAAGAAGGATGCTGGCAAGGGAAAGTATTTTCATTATAATGTTGATGGCCATTGGAAAGAAAACTATCCCATATACCTGGCATTCCTGAAGAACAAGAAGGACACACTTTTGAAAGGTATGTCAGACTTGCTTATAGTGAGTGCTGTAGAATCTGAGAGATCCAGAGATGAGATGAATCTAAAGTATATGTGGCACCTCAGATTTGGTCATGTTGGAGAGAAAAGGATAAATAGTTTGAAGAAAGATAAGCTTCTTAGCTAATATCCTATTTAGTTTTTGAATCCTATCTTCAAATAAAAATGATCAAACAACTTTTTGTAGGACAAGAGGAGAGAACCACTGAGATACTTGTACTAGTACATACTGATGTGTGCAGTCTATTCGATGTACAGGCTATGGATGGTTATCTTTACTTCATTGCCTTTACTGGTGATTATTTATGGTATGGATATGTGTGTGATACAAATCTGAAGCTTTTGAAAAATTTAAAAAATTTATATATGAGGTTAAGAAGTAAATTAAAAAATTTTTTAGAATTTTTTGATTAGATCAAGGAGATAAATATCTTAGTAAAAAATTTTAAAATTATCTCAAAAAAAATGATATAGTCTCATAATGGACTCCTCTAGGAATACCTCAACTCAATGGAGTGTTAGATAAGATGATTCAAATCCTATTAGATATGATTCGGTCTATGATGAGCTTCGCTGATCTTTCTTTATTTCTTTAGGGATATGCTTTGCTTACTTCTATTTATCCATTGAATAGGATTTTCTCTAAATCTATTTCTATCATGCCATACGAGATGTGGCATGGTAAGAAACTGAGTCTTGGTTATCTTAAGATTTAGAGATATTCGATCCATGTCAAACGACTACAGGTGGACAAGTTGGAGGCTAAGTCCAACAGAACTCATTTTGTTAAGTATCCTAGAGAGTTTATTGGATACTATTTTTACTTTTTAGAGGATCATAATGTAATTATGAGTACATGTTATCTTTTTAAAAAAATAGTTTATCTAAGATAGAGGTAGTGGAAGAAAAATTGAGTTCGAAAAAAGAGTCTCTGAAGAGCAATGAGTCATAAAACCTACATAATCTATTCAAATTAAGTCAGTACATGCTCTTCCTCTTCCACCTCATAGATCGAGTAGGATTTTTCATCCTCCTGAAAGATATCCTACAATGAGATGATGTCAGACATCGACTCTGAGAAGTGACTAGAAGCAATAAAGTCAAAAGTTGACTTTATGTATTTCAATCAAGTTTGGATCTTATTGGATCCACCAGAAAGTATAGTATCTATTAGATGTCAATGAGTCTACAAAAGAAAGATAGATTCAGATGAAAATATAGAGACCTATAAGGCAAGGCTCGTGGTGAAAGACTATAGTCAATGTGAAAGCATTGACTATCAAGAGACTTTTTCACTTGTGGTTATGCTAAAGTCCATCCGGATACCGCTTGCTATTATGGTATACCATGATTATGAATCTGATAGATGGATGTAAAAACTATCTTTTTAAATAGATATCTTGAGAAAGATATTTATATAGAGCAGTCTTTGAATTTTACTTTCAGTGATGAAAGTCACAAAGTATCAAGCTGTAATATACTGAAGCAAGCATCTCGAAGTTGGAATACTCATTTTGAGGATGTGATCAAATCATTTATTTTCATCAAGAACGAGGAAGAGCCATGTGTTTATAAGAAGATCAGTAAGAGTGCTATCATATTCTTCATATTATACATGGATGATATCGTCTTGATTGGGAATGATGTTTTCATATCGACTTTGGTTAAGATATGGTTATCTAAAGAATTCTCCATCAAAGACCTTAGAGAAGCATCCTATATTTTGAGATAAAGATCTATAATGATAGGTCTATGAGGATGCTAGGCCTTTCACAAAGGATGTTTATAGAGAAGGTGCTGAAGAGGTTCAGCATGGAAGACTCGAAGAGGAGATCGCTACTCTGGCATGAAATTAATCTCTCCAAAAAGATGTACCCCAACATATTTGAAAAAATTTAGTATATGAGCTAGATCTCTTATGCTTTGGCTTTAAGAAGCCTTATATATGCCATACTATATACACGACCTGATATAGCCCTTACTGTGAGTGTCATAAATAGATATCAGTCGGATCCAAGCTAGGAGCACTGGATAGTTGTGAAGAATATTTTTTGGTACTTGAGAAGGATTAATGATATATTCTTGGTTTTTGGAGAAGAAGCAGAGTTGAGGGTACAAGGATTTACAGTTTTAGATTTTATGTTTGATATTGATGGTAGAAAATTTACATCAAGATGTGTTTCCTTATGGAATGAAACTTTGGTGATTGGAAGAGTTCCAATCGATCATTACAGACTTACCATGGAAGTTGAGTACATCACCGCTTCTGAGGTTGCTAAGGAAGTCTTTTGGTTCAAGACGTTTGTTGTGAAACTCGATGTAATATTATTAGATGCCATAACACTATACTGCAATATTAATGGTGTCATAGCTTTAGCTAAAGAGATCAGGTCTTACCAGAAGTTCTAGCACATAGAGCGACGATTTCATATTACATGTGACTATTTTGAGAAAAACTACATCAAGATACAAAGAGTAGACTGTAGGCTCAGGTGTGGTGCTCCCAAGCCTCTGATGGATAAGAAAAAGGCTGAGTTTTATGATCTATGAAGCATTCATGAAGGTTCTAGGGCTGGTTTGGACCCTATAGCTAGGGTGGATGCAGGCAGCCCTCCATGATCTTAAGGCCTAGAAGACTTAGGCCTTAAGGGGCTAATCCATATTTGGGCTAGGTTTGGATCTAAAAAGATAAGAGCATGCAAGTCATAGGTGTACATGAGCTTGGATGAGTGCAATCATATGTGGGTTAGCCATGGGAGTTGTTTGGGTTGAGTCAAATTTTAGGATGTTGAAATTTGAGAGTCATTTGTACACACACATATATATATGGGTGTAATCATTTTTGATTAAGTGAATGAGACCATTTTTCTCCCAATTCTCTTTCTCTTCTCTTTCTTCCTCTGGTTGCCTTCCCCCTCTCTTGGAGAAACCCTAGCCACCCTCGTTCACTTGCCTTATTTGGAACCAACCAAACCCTGGCGCCTAGGGTTTCTTGGCCGCCCAAGCTTTCCAGTGCCTCCAAGCCTTGCCGCCCTCCCTTTAGGAGGTATTTGCTGCTGGTTCTAGGTCTCCATGCCTCCAAAGAAGGATCTTATCAATTGGTATCAGAGCTGGTCTTGCGTCAAAAGGAGGAAGAAGCCAGAAGCAAAGAAGATCTTCAAGCTGAAATTCTATAGCACATCACTTCCAAGGTATTTTCTCAGATCCATTTGGTGGATTGCTATGTTTTGGTTAGGATCCAGCCATGGAAAGTAGTATCAAGGTTAATTTTGAGAAGTTTGATGGAAACAAAAGTTTATCTATATGGAAGGTCAGGGTGGAAGATCAATTGATCCAACACGAGTTAGATCTGGTATTGGAGGAAAGACCTGATAGGATGATGGATAGACAATAGATATCCTTTGAGAAGAGGGCATGTTCAGTGATTAAAAGATGTTTGACGGACTCGGCATTGTATTCGATATTAGAAGAGAGGACACCTAAGGGGTTATGGTCGAAGTTGCAAACCATATATATAGGGAAGAATATATGCAACAAGTTGATATTGAAGAAGTGCTTGTACAGCTTTTAGATGTAGGAAGATGGAGACATCGTTGTGCACATCCAAAAGTTCGATTAGATAAGCAATGATCTAATGAACTTTAGGGTGAAAATGGATGAAGAAGATAAGAGTTTGCTCTTGCTTTGCTAATTTCCCTTTTCCTATGATCTGTTAGTAACGATGCTGCTGAATGGAAAGAAAATATTGTATTATGAAGATATTGTCTCTGTGCTTAGATCCAATGAGTAGAGAAAAAAGTTGACCAAGAAAGGAGCTCTGTAGGAGGGCTTGGCTATGAAGGAGAGGTCTAGAAGAGAGAAGAATAGGGGCAAGCAAAGGGGACGGTCAAAGTCTCATAAAAGCAAGAAGGAGGCAAAGTGCTTCAAATGCTATGAAGTAGGCACTTCAAACGGGAGTTTTCACTTTGAAAGAAGAAGAAAGGAGAAAGGAGTGGATTGATAAACACTTAATTTAAGTCATTTAAAGCAAAAAATTATATTTAATTTATTTTATTTATTAAGAATTTGATGTTTCTTTTTATGTTTTACAGGAAAGATGATCGCCAATACAAAGAGTTCAATTCATAGATCAAAAAGACTCAAGTTTGAAGAAATTTAGACTTAAAATAAAATTAAAATAAAAGAAGGATGCATATGGTATTATAGAAAATGAAGATACTATACAAGGAATCCAAAAGGATATAGATGTCATTGTGAAGAAATAAAAGTTTCTTTTTGGAATATAAAAAAGTTGGTTCATGTTGAATTCTCCTGGGCACGCGGGATGGACACAGCGTGAGCTCCTGGGCGCGCGGGATGGATGCGGCGTGAGCTCGTGGGCGCGCGGGTGAGCGTGGACGCAGGCGGGACGGATGCGGGCGGACGGATGCAAGCAGGCGCGCGCACCGCAGACACATCGGCGAGCAAATTAAAAGAAAAAATTTTTATTTGGAAATACCTAAAGTGGAAAAATTTATATTTTTTTTTATCTGTTTGTGATCCTTTCATCTCATCCATCCATTCTTTAGTCATTAGTATTTTCTTTAGTCCCACATCGGAAAACCATGTAAAACTCCTCCCTCCTAATACCTATAAAAAAGTTTTTGTACTCTCATTAGAGGGGGAGCCCAGAAATTCTTCTAGAGCCTTGCATAGAGGAATAGAAAGGGACTACTTCATGAGCAGCTAGGCTAGTAGTCTCGGGAGTGGAGAAAAAATTTTGTAACGACACAGAGATGGTTTATTGTTCTAAACTTTCCTGTATTTCTTTATATGCAATAAAGATTATGCTTTTTATTTAAATTGTCATGAGTTCTTTATTTGCTCTCCTTTATATGTTTTTATTTATGCTTTCTTGTTAGATTAATATTAGGAACAACTTTTACTTTTCGGAGACGCGCCGTGATCTAGGATATGGGGCGTGCCGAGGAAAGAAGAGTTATTTACCTAATACTTTCTGGAGACGCATCGTGATCTACAGGTACGGAGCGTGCCGAGAAAAGATAGGTATTTTTTTTAAGATTAATCGTATCCATTTAATTAAAAAAAAAAGAGATACAACTCTGCTAGTGCAAAGTAATTCAAAACTCTCGAGCTCTTTATTTTCTAATTACCTCAATTTTAAGATAATTTATTTTCTAAATCAAAAATAATGTTTCTTTCTTTTATCTTGCAATCTCAACTTAGCCCAAGGTCCCTGAGGATACGATCTCGACTCATCCTACCTACATAATGAATAGAGTTATTTTTGGTGCGATCAACAACTACACATCAAATTTTGACACCGTTGCCCGGGATCTTGGCACGGTTGAATTAAAAAATTGAAATTTTTTTTTAAAAAAAAAAATACTTTTCAATTTTTATTTCTCGTTTTAAATTTTTTTTTTCAGTGCTTTCTAGCTAGATAATCTTATTTGCATAATTACATAATTACCTTGCATAACTAATTTACTACTTAGGAATTTTTCTGCTTAGAATAATTTGCTACTTTTTATAGCCTAGTGATTTATTGCTTTTTAGACTTCATCACTTAAATTTATTTTCTTGCAAAACTAAAAAAAATAAAAAAATATATAAAAAGATAAAACTATAAATTAAAAAAAAAAAAAAAGAAGCCACTGACATTTCATAACACTTAACTAAAATAGCGTAACCTCAAATATAAAAATTTCTAACTTGATTGGACACCTTGTTTCTTTGCATTGCATCTCCGTAATTAATCTTAAGGGCAATAACCCATTAACCAGATAAGGTGGGGATTTGATCACCCTTCCTTGGCCCACAAATCACTCCCTTGCATTTGCATAACCTAGACCTTAATTTAAAATCAACTAGACGTCAGCCCTAGGAATTTTGAGCTCAATAGGATAAGAAAGCTCTAGAGTTGAACCGAGTGCGGATTGGTTAATTGCTCGGTGTCTAAGACAAGTGGTTAAAGAAAGTGATTTTCAATTGGTTCCGTTGACTGACCTGGCCAACTTAGTTGGTGACTAAGGAAAGCAACGAGCAGGAACCTCCCACATCTTATGCTTACCTGGCCGAGTCAGTTAGTCAGTCTTGAGCTTGGAGTGCTCAAAGGCGGTCTTAAAAGTTAGGAGCTGTCTAGATCTAAGTTAACCTTAGGATAGAGAGTCTATGATTGTTTAAGTTGATTGCAATTAACATCTAAACATTAACTAATTTCTCCCTTTTCATAGATTTAAGATTTTTAGGTTCTTCTCTTTAGATTTTCTTCATTCTTTTCTCACTTTATTATAAAAATATATATTATAAAAAAAAAAATTTCTGTGTTTGCTCTACAGTATAATTGTAAGGTGTATGCTTGGCCGTAGATCGTTACGACCAAAAATCCAACCTTTTGATCCAGAAATAGAAAGAACCTTTAGAGCCAACAGACGTAAAAATATGGACTGAAATCAGGAGAATGATCCACCCAAGCAATTGAAGGAGTACTTTACTCCTTCCACATATACCTACTCTCCTTGTATTCAAGTGTCCCCTGTGGAGGCCACTCAATATGAAATTAAGTCCAGTATAATCCAAATGTTACCTTCATTTTATAGACTTAGTAATGAGGACCCTTATAAATATCTTGAAGAATTTCTTGAGATATGCTCAACTGTCAAAATTCACAACTTCTCCGATGATGCTCTTAGGTTAAAATTATTCCCTTTTTCACTTAAGGACAAAGCCAAATACTGGCTACATACTTTGGATTCCATGACTATATCAACCTGGGACCAGCTGCAAGGAGAGTTTCTCAAGAAATATTTTCCCATAGGAAAAACTAATCAAATAAGGAAAGCCATAACTAGTTTTTCTCAATTAGATGGAGAAATATTTCATGAAACATGGGAGAGATTAAAGGACCTTATTAGAAAATATCCCCACCATGCTGTACCCAAGTGGCAGTTAATCCAATGTTTTTATGATGGGCTCTCTGAAAGACATCGACAAATGGTCGATGCATCATGCGGTGGGACATTCATGCTGAAAAGTGAGGATGAGGTATGGCAACTGTTTGAAATTTTAAGTGAAAATTTATTACATCATATGTCTGCCTCTATTAGAGATAAACCCATGTTAAACCCAAAAAGAGGTGGAATATATGAAGTAGGAAATGCCATAGATATCCATCAAAAGGTAGATGAACTGTCCCAAAAATTAGATCGTCTTCTAAATACTGGACAATCTTCAATTCCACCTAACCCAATCCAAGAAGTTTGTGCATTGTGTGCAAGTCCGAACTATTTTGTTAGCGAATGCCCAGCCGCACCTTAATTTCTTGAGTTTGTGCACGAGCAGGTTCAGCAAGCTCAAGTCCAACAAGCTCGCAGACCAGGAAACGATCCATATTCTAACACTTATAACCCCGACTGGAGAAACCATCCAAATTTTTCCTGGAGACCACAACCAGTGGTTGGTCCTGCCACACCTCGACCTCAATATCAAGACCCAACATATAGGCATGGACCATACCATCAATTTTAAAATATTCCTCAACCATCTACTACTGGTCACAGCTCAGCTTTTGAAAAAAAAATCCTGAAAGTACTAGAATGATTAGAAGTCAACACTCAGACCCTTAACTCCCACACACAATCCATTGCTAAGCTAGAGATCCAAATAGGTCAACTAGCAACTGCATTCAGTAGGATGGAAGGAGAAAAATTACCTAGCCAACCCGAGAGCAATCCAAGAGGGCAATTTATGATTGAGAGTTCTAATATCCCAGAAGCTTTTTCTGAACATGCCAAATCAATCATGACTCTGAGAAGTGGGAAGGTCATTGAACACACTAGTAAAACCAATGAGACCGACCCTAAACCTCTAACCGAATCCAAATCACCCAAGAACAAGGAGGATCTGAAAATAGAGAAGGAACCAACTGCACCGGAATCATCTTACTTGCCTAAAGCCCCATTTTCAGATGCCCTGAAAGCCCCTATTCCTGTAGATAAGAAGGGAGGAAAACTTGATGAGATGTTGGAATTGTTTAAGCAAGTCCAAATTAATCTTCCCCTTCTAGATGCAATCAAACAGGTCCCTGCTTATGCCAAATTTTTGAAGGATTTGTGCACCCAAAAATGTAAATCTAGATCACAAATCCCAAAAAAAGTATGTCTCACTGAACAGGCTAGTTCTGTCTTCTAGCATGCCACTCCTCCAAAGCTTAAGGACCCAGGAGCCCCCATCATTTCCTGTGTTATAGAAGATTATCACATTGAAAAAGCTCTTCTGGATTTAGGGGCAAGTGTGAATCTTTTACCTAGTTCGGTGTATGAACTTTTTGGATTTGGAGAACTGAAACCCACATCAGTCACACTGCAGTTAGCCGACAGATCAATTAAGAAACCACGTGGAATGCTTGAGGATGTCTTGGTCAAGGTAGATGAGTTTTACTTTCCAGTTGATTTTTTGGTTCTCGATATGGAATTAAGTGGCAACCCCAGACAAATTCCCATTATCTTAGGATGACCCTTCCTAGCTACGACAAATGCATGCATTAATTGTAGGACAGGAGTCATGGACGTATCGTTTGGGAATAAGAAACTAAGACTGAATGTGTTTGGTGCTTCCCAAGGACCATCAATGGATAGTTGCTTCGAAGTAGATACACTAGAAGATATTATAGAAGATGCAACACCCATAATTCTAGCACCAGAACCCTTAGATACTTGCTTGGCTCACTTTGGAGTGTGTGACTTTGAGGAATATATGAAAGAAGTTAACATCTTGTTAGATACACCACACGATAAAACCACTCCTCCATAGATAATCAAGTATGAGCCATTGCCCACATTAGCCAGTACACCAATAGTCCCATCTTTAGAATCACTACCTACGTTAGAATTGAAACCTCTTCCTGCTACGCTTAAGTATGTATTTCTAGGACTCAATGACATCCTCCCGACAATCATTGCATCAGACTTGACCCCTAATCAGGAAGCACAATTGGTTGGTATTTTGAAGGAACACAAAGAGGCTATCGGTTGGTCCATTGTCGATTTAAAAGGAATTGACCCCTCCATTTGCATGCACCATATTCATTTTGAGGAACATGCCAAACCCCATTGAGATATGCAGAGGAGATTGAACCCAAACATGCGTGAAGTAGTAAAGAAAGAGGTGGTAAAGTGGTTAGATGCTGGAATCATCTACCCCATATCCGATAGTAAATGGGTCAGTCCCACTCAAGTAGTACCTAAGAAATCTGGTATTACTGTGGTGGAGAACGAAGAAGGTGAACTACTTCCAACTCGCATATCATCTGGATGGCGAGTATGCATAGATTATAGAAAACTGAATGCCGTTACTAGGAAGGATCATTTTCCATTGCCCTTCATCGACCAAATCCTAGAACGGTTAGCAGGACAAAGTTTCTACTGTTTTCTTGATGGTTATTCAAGGTACAATCAAGTACCTGTATTTTCGGATGATCAAGAAAAGACTACCTTCACCTGCTCCTATGGCACCTTCGCTTTTCGGCGTATGCCATTCGGACTTTGCAATGCACCCACTATATTTCAACGGTGCATACTGGCCATTTTTTCGGATATGGTGGACAAATATCTTGAAGTTTTTATGGATGATTTTTCTGTGTTTGGAACCATCTTTGAGGATTATCTCCATAATCTTTCCAAAGTTCTTAAACGGTGTATGGAGACAAATCTTGTCCTAAGTTGGGAAAAGAGCCATTTCATGGTGTGGAAAGGAATTGTATTAGGACATATTATTTCTGAAAAAGAGATCGAGGTAGATAAAGCCAAAGTTGAGGTCATTTCAAAACTACCACCCCCTACTTCGGTCCGACAAATACGATCTTTCTTAGGTTATGCTGGATTTTATAGACACTTCATCAAATACTTTAGCAAGATTTCAAGACCCTTGTGCAATCTGTTGGCCAAGGATACACCATTTATCTTTGATGAAGACTGTTTGAAAGCGTTCAACATATTACGAACAGCCCTGACAACAGCACCCATAATAAAACCCCCTAACTGGTCCATTCCATTTGAGATTATGTGTGATGCCTCTGACTTTGCAATAGGTGCTGTCTTAGGCCAAAAAATCAATAAGGAGCCACATGTGATCTATTATGCTAGCAAGACTCTTTTCGATGCCCAATTAAACTACACCACAACAGAAAAAGAGCTACTAGCAGTAGTGTTCATCCTTGAAAAATTTTGCTCATATCTGTTAGGGTCTAAGGTTCTAGTTTACTCTGATCATGCGGCTCTGAAACATCTTCTCTCAAAGAAAGATACTAAATCGCGTTTGATCAGATGGATTCTTCTTTTATAAGAATTTGATCTGAAAATCCGAGATAAGAAGGGTTCTGAGAATGTGGTAGCTGATCACATCTCCAGGATCTTAGTTGAACACACGATAGGCATAGATGAGGTCAAAGAAAAATTTCCTGACGAACAACTTTTCGCAATCTCCTCTAGCCGTCCTCCATGGTTTGCCCATATTGTCAATTACTTGTCAACAGGACAAGTACCTTCTCACTGGACAAAACAAGAAAAGGATCGATTTTTCTCGCAAATTAAACATTATTTCTGGGAAGAACCTGAACTATTCAAATACTGTCCTGACCAAGTTATTCGCCGTTATGTCCCCGAGAGTGAATTCCAAAGCATTCTCACTTTTTGCCATTCTTCAGCATGTAGGGGACATTTTAGTGGAAGAAAAACTACAGCAAAAGTACTGCAGAGTGGGTTTTATTGGCCAACGCTTTTCAAGAATGCACATGAATTTGGCCAAAGTTGTCTGCGATGTCAGCAAACAGAAAATTTATCCAAGAAGGATATGATGCTGCTGACCCCCATTTTAGTAGTAGAAATCTTCGATGTTTGGGGGATTGATTTCATGGGACCTTTTCCGGCCTCATTTGGATTTGAATATATTCTGGTGGCAGTTGATTACATATCAAAATGGGTGGAGGCAATAGCTACACGGACTAATGATAATAAAATTGTAATTAGTTTTATCCAACGAAACATCATTAGTCGATTTGGCTTCCCAAGGGTGATCATTAGTGATGGGGGGACTCATTTTACGAATAAATATTTTGAAGCACTTATGAAAAAATATAATATTTCACACAAAGTGGCCACACCATATCACCCCCAAACTAATGGTCAGGTAGAGGTGTCAAATAGGGAGATTAAACATATCCTAGAAAAGATGGTTAGGCCCGATAGAAAGGATTGATCTCTTCGCTTAGATGATGCATTATGGGCTTACCGTACTACTTTTAAAACACCCATAGGAATGTCTCCCTATCGACTTGTATTCGGAAAAGCTTGTCATTTGCCGGTGGAATTGGAACATCGTGCATTTTGGGCCATAAGGCAATTTAACTTTGATATGAAAAATGCAAGTTCCAATAGGAGACTCCAATTAAATGAACTTGAAGAGCTACGCAATGAAGCGTATGAGAGTGTCAAAATTTATAAGGCTCGAACTAAAGCATACCATGATAAATTTATTGCACGAAAAATATTCGAGCCCAATCAAAAAGTTTGGCTCTTCAATTCTAGGTTGCGTTTGTTTCCTGAAAAACTTCGCTCATATTGGGACGGACCTTTCATTGTAACTTAGGTATTTCCTCATGGAGCTATAGAACTCAAAAATCCTAAACAGAGGAACACTTTTAAAGTGAACGGTCAGCGATTGAAACCTTACATAGATGAAATTAGTGATGGAGAATTAATTGAATCTGTTGATTTAGTGGATCCAAAACCGCCATAAGACTCAATTCAGTTTGGCTGAAGACATAAAACTTAGCGCTTGTTGAGAGGCAACCCAATGATTTTATTTTATTTATTATTTTTTTTCACAGCTGCAGAAATTTAGAACAAGAGCCTATTAATCAATGAAGCTATCTTCAACTTTCGAAGCAAAATTATCCCAGGTGCACTCTCTTCTTTTATTTTCTTTGCTTTCCTACTCCATTGAGGACAATGTAGATTAAGTTGGCAGGGGAGGAAATTAATCAAATCCTCGAGTATGGTCAGAAATAATTAGTTTTGTGTGTCCAAATTTTATTTTGATTAAGAGTCAATTAGGCATCCTAAACAATGAATGATTAATGGTCAAGATAATTTTAGAGATACTGAAGAATAAATTATTAAGAAAACCCAATGAATGGTAGGATTTAGACTAGACCAAATTTTAGGAGTGATTCTACAATCCTCTTCTTACTGATCTCAATAAAGAATCTGCTTCATGAGAAATTGGGTGGAAAGATCGAGGTATGCAAAAATTCTCCTTAAAATTTACTTAAAAAAAAAAAAAAAAAATAACATTGGTTTCCTACTGAGTAACCAGGCCCTTTCGCCTAAGTAAGCGTTGTGGTTCGCGTAAAAAGGTAGGCAATGTTAAAAAAAAAAAAAAGGAGACTAAATTGCAAGAAGATAATAAACCTCTTTCCCATTAAGTTAGAGGATTTAAAGAGTAAAGTGGGGAGTTGGTGAAAGAAAAGCTCTTAAAATTTTTTTAGTTAATACTCAGTCACTAATTGGGTCAAATTGATAATCCAATAAAATATCTCTTTAATGGTCTGACCATGTATCATCTACCTTTTGAGATGCCTAACCTAACTTTTGATTTAAGACCGAGTCGGTACACAATGCTGATATATCTATTTTACTCGAGGACGAGCAAAATTCAAGTTGGAGGGTGTGATAAATATTTAATTAAAGTCATTTAAAGCAAAAAATTATATTTAATTTATTTTATTTATTAAAAATTTAATATTTCTTTTTATGTTTTACAGGAAAGATGATCGCCGATACAAAGAGTTCAATTCATAGATCAAAAAGACTCAAGTTTGAAGAAATTTAGACTTAAAATAAAATTAAAATAAAAGAAGGATGCATATGGTATTATAGAAAATGAAGATACTATACAAGGAATCTAAAAGGATATAGATGTCATTGTGAAGAAACAAAAGTTTCTTTTTGGAATATAAAAAAGTTGGTTCACGTTGAATTCTCCTGGGCGCGTGGGATGGACGCAGCGTGAGCTCCTGGGCGCGCGGGATGGACGCAGCGTGAGCTCATGGGCGCGCAGGTGAGCGTGGATGTGGGCGGGACGGATGCAAGCAGGCGCGCGCACCGCAGACACAGCGGCGAGCAAATTAAAGGAAAAATTTTTATTTGGAAATACCTCAAGTGGAAAAATTTGTATTTTTTTTATCTGTTTGTGATCTTTTCATCTCATCCATCCATTCTTTAGTCATTAGTATTTTCTTTAGTCCCACATCGAAAAATCATGTAAAACTCCTCCCTCCTAATACCTATAAAAAGGCTTTTGTACTCCCATTAGAGGGGGAGCCCAGAAATTCTTCTAGAGCCTTGCATAGAGGAATAGAAAGGGACTACTTCATGAGCAGCTAGGCTAGTAGTCTCGGGAGTGGAGAAGAAATTTTGTAACGACACAGAGATGGTTTATTATTCTAAACTTTTCTGTATTTCTTTATATGCAATAAAGATTATGCTTTTTATTTAAATTGTCATGAGTTCTTTATTTGCTCTCCTTTATATGTTTTTATTTATGCTTTCTTGTTAGATTAATATTAGGAATAACTTTTACTTTCCAGAGATGCGCTGTGATCTATGGATACGGGGCGTGCCGAGGAAAGAAGAGTTATTTACCTAATACTTTCCAGAGACGCGCCATGATCTACGGGTACGGAGCGTGCCGAAAAAAAATAGATATTTTTCCTAAGATTAATCACATCCATTTAATTAAAAAAAAAAAGAGATACAACTCTGCTGGTGCAAAGTAATTCAAAACTCTCGAGCTCTTTATTTTCTAATTACCTCAATTTTAAGATAATTTATTTTCTAAATCAAAAATAACATTTCTTTCTTTTATCTTGCAATCTCAACTTAGCTCAAGGTCCCTGAGGGTACGATCTCGACTCATCCTACCTACGTAGTGAATAGAGTTATTTTTGGTGCTATCATGGATCTAATTCACTGAGTGTCGTGGCTGATCTCGGGATGGAGGATGACCTCTCAATGGTCTTGGATGGTCACAGGAGCAGCATAGAAACCCTAAATTCAGCTTGCTCTCATCACTATACACTGAATCGATCTTGATTCGCTACATACATTAAAATCGATGAGGGGAGCATGACACTTGGAGATGATCATCCTTGTAAGGTGGCTAGCATTGGGACCATTAGAGTAAGGATATTCGATGGGATGGTGTGGATCCTTACCAATGTAAAGCATGTCTCGGAGCTGAAGAAGAATTTGGTGTCATTGGCCTACTTGGAGCAAAATAGCTACAACTTTAGCAGTTATTTCAGGAGTGGAGTTCTGAATATTTCCAAGAGAGCCTAGTTGTGATGAGAGGAAGAAGGTTAGAGAACAACCTATACAGGATGGAGAGATCTGTGGTGATCAGAAGATCCAAGATAGCAGTTGTTGCACAGAATCAGCAAGAAGCTCATCGATTATGGCATTTTCACCTAGGCCACATAGGAGACCGAGGTATGAAGGTGCTGAGCAAAAGTGGGATGATTTCAAATCTAGATGGCGGTATTCCAGAGATGTGTGAGCCATGCCAGATGGACAAATAATATAGAGTGAAGTTTGCCATCAGCACAGCTTGTAGTGCATGTCCCCTGGAGCTAGTTCACACTGATGTATGGAGACTGGCTCCAATTTTAGATAGAAATGGGGCCAAATACTTTCTAATCCTGATATATGACTTCTCAAGGAAGGTATGGATGTATTTTTTGAGGAAAAAATCAGAAGTCATCACAAGATTTAAAGTATGAAAAGCTGAAGTGGAAAAAGAGCAGGATTGTAGTGTGAAGTGTCTGCGGTTAGACAACAATGGAGAATTTACTAGCAAGGAGTTTCAGGTCTTCTATGAGAAATTTGGCATTAAAAGGTATTTCTTGATAAAGAGTATTCCTCAGCAAAATAGGATGGCCGAAAGAATGAACCAAACCTTCATGGAGAAGGCTAGGTGCATGAGGCTGCAAGCAGGGCTTCCCAAGGCTCTCTGAGTGGATATAGTCAATGCAGCTTGTTACCTAGTAAATTGATCACCTCACATCAAGTTATGTAATGGAATTCTAGAGGAGATATGGTCTGAAAAAAGGTGGAGCTGAGCCATCTCAAGGTGTTTGGGTGCACGGCTTATGTGCATGTGGATGTTGTGGAGCGGAACAAGTTGGACATGCACCAAGTTAAGGAAGATGGTGTTTATAGGGTATTCACGTGGAGTTAAGGGTTAGCAGCTATGGGATGCCTTAGAGAAGAAGGTCACCATTAGTAGGGATATGGTCTTCGATGAAAATTCAGTCCTCAAGAGGCAAGGAGGTATGGAGCAGCAGCAGGAGCAAGAGATCCAATCGGACAGCGGTGGACAGCTAATTTCCTATATTATTTTGTCTTTTGTAGGTGCACCAGAAGCACTTGATATTCATATGGAGCACCATCCATAGATGTCTCCATAGGTGGAGGGGGCTGAGACGCATGGTAGAGGTTGAGAGGTTCAATGGGAGAAGATTGAACCTAGAAGAGATATTGGGGTTACACTGCATAAGCTTAAGCGAAACATAAGACAACTAGAGAGATACAGCTTTGAAGAATCAATGTCTTATATGCATTGGTGATAGTGAATGGGGACCCTCATACTTATGAGGAGGTGATTGAAAGTCAAGAAAGAGATAGATAGGTCCAAGCAATGACTGAAGAGATGCAATCCCTCCAGAAGAATCAGATGTGGCGGTTGGTGCAGTTGCCATGAGAGAAAAAATCCATTGGTTGCAAATGGGTTTACCAACACAAAGAAAGGTCTTCAAAGCATGGATGTATCAAATTCAAGGCAAGGTTGATGCCCAAGCAATACTCCCAAAAGGAAGGTATTAATTAAAATGAGGTATTCTCCTCAGTCATCAGGCATACTTCAATTTGGGTACTGTTGAGTATTATTGCAATCTAGGATCTGAAATTGGAGCAGATGGATGTCAAAACGGCCTTTCTCCATGAAAATTTAGAGGAAAAAATATACATGGAGTAGCTAAAAGAGTTTGGAGAATCAAGGTTAGAAGGGAAGGTTTGTTTGCTATAGAAGTCTCTATACGGGTTGAAGTAGTAATTGAGGTCATGGTACAAGTGCTTCGACATGTATGTGAGGAGTATCAACCTTACCAGATGTGAGTATGATCCTTATGTTTATGTTAAAATACTTGAGGATGAGTGTAGATTATATTTACTTTTGTATGTGGATGACATATTGATAGTATGTAGGAGTAGAAGTGTAGTGCCGGACTTGAAGGTAGCATTATCTTGAAAATTTGAGATGAAAGATTTGGGTACTGTTAGGAAGATCCTAGGTATGAAAATCCTCAGGGACAGAACCAAGAAGGTGATCTATTTGTCTCCGGAGGGCTACATTTGAAAGGTTTTAGAGAGATTTGGCATAAAGAATGTGAAATCGGTAGCACTGTCACTAGCCAATCATATCAGCTTTTCGAAGTCCATGTCATCTCAGACCAAGATGGAGGCAGAGGAGGTAGAAAGAATACCATATGCTTCAGGTGTAGGAAGCCTCATATATGAGATGGTACATTATAGGC